>NC_141691.1:676004787-676249787 GCF_964263255.1 Lissotriton vulgaris | reverse complement strand
GTGAATAAAGTGCTTCCTTACTGTCCTCATTGGTGGCCTCTGCTCTTTTCAAGTGAAGAAGGTGTTTGGATATATATATATATATATATATATATATATATATATATATATATATATATATATATATATATATATATATATATATATATTCACAGAAAAAAACATAGGTTTTAGCCCATATATAGTTAGGGATTAGCATTTACAAAACCTTAATATACTCGCACAAAACCATAGAAATTCGCATATATAGTTAGATGCAATAACTATATATCTCGCACCCGCAACCCACTGCTGATGATGTCACATATTACATCATTCATGACATGGTCAGTGACATCACTGATGACATCACTGATGACATCTCAAATGACATCACTGATGACATCTCAAATGACATCACTGATGACAACATCCAGTGACTGTATGTTTCTGTAAAGTTAAAATATGTCTTACATATTGAAGAATGAGTGGATGTATAAGTGTTTGGATGAAGGATTTAGTAGGTGCATGACTGATTGTATGAGGGAATGATTAAATGTGTCTCACTGAGTGCATGGGTTAGTGACTAAACGGTCTTAATTTGTGCATCATTATTACTGTAGTTCTGTAAACTGCTGCATTTGTTGATCAGTAGCTATATGAGTAACTATATGGGTTATTGATTGGTTGCCCAAATATTTGTATGGGAGACTGAGTGTGTGTGTGGGGGTGGCTGAGAGGTGTGTGACTCTGTGCATAGATGTGTGAGCAGTTGATTCAGTAGATGTATGGGTTCAAAAGTGCATGTGAAAACAGCTGTATGGGCGGTTGACTGTGTGCATGAGTGTATTGGTGAGTGAATGGATATCTCAGTGCTACATGTCAAAGTAACTACATATGTAAAACACAGTACATGTAAGAGTTGACATATATAAATAACTGTGCATAAGAGCCAGTGAATGTGTGAGTGGCTGTATGGATCATTGTGAACTTGTATCAGGGATTGTATAAGAGAGTAAATATGTGTTAGTATATGTTTGATTAAGTAAGGTGTGTATAACTGTATAGTTGAGGAAATGGAGGTGTGATTGATTCTTTGCATGACTGACTAGGTGTGTGAGTAACTCCATGGATGAGTGACAGTCTGTGAGAGTCTGTTTACACTGATTGTATCTAAGGTTATATAAGAGTCTGAAGAGGTTGATCGTATTATCACATGAATGATATCATCAGTGATGTGATCAGTAATGACAAATGAGATGTTATCAGTGATTTTAACAAGTGATGTCATTTGAAATATTATCAGTGATGTCATCAGTGATGTCACTGACCATGTCATGAATGATGTCATTTGAGATGTCATCAGTGATGTCATCAGTGATGTCACTGACCATGTCATGAATGATGTAATATGTGACATCATCAGCAGTGGGTTGAGGGTGCGCGATATATAGTTATTGCATCTAACTATATATGCGAATTTCTATGGTTTTGTGCGAGTATATTAAGGTTTTGTAAATGCTAATCCCTAACTATATATGGGCTAAAACCTATGTTTTTTTCTGTGAATTTCAATGGTTTTTTAATAGCAAATATCAAAAGCTGTCAAATGTCAAGTACGTGATAGGTAAAAACTTTTTCGTGTTTATGCACGCTGATGTGCTTTGAACGCTGCCCCCCCCCTCTTTTCTCTTAGTAGTACTCTCTCTTTGCAGATAGTGAAGGGTAGTTAACGCAGGCCTTTACCCCCGTTGTAATCCGTCGTGCCTGCTTGTCTCTCCATTTGATTGATTGTTATCCAAGCATTTATTGTTTTACAATTGATTCTCTTTGGTTCATTCTCTATTTACAAACAAGCACAAAGTCGCAATACTCTGTTTAGTCTCTGCAGATAGTGAAAAATCGTGTAAAAAAATAAAAGTAATCGAGCAAAATCAGTAGGCCACTAATGGGATCTCTTTTTGACCTCACTAAAATAGAAACATTAGGAACAACCCTTCTTGAGAAATACGAAAATAGTGAGATGAACTGAGCTCCACACCATGAGGACTGCAAAACAGCTCGGCTCCGCCACCCACCCCACCCAAAATAACGATAAACTCTATGCAAATATTATAAATATATACAACACACCAGCAAAGTAACAGGGTAAAATGTTTTATTAAATAACTATTTACATGACTATTTTATACTTTTTGTTGCCTGATCCGGCTAGCTCAATCGATCGAGTATGAAACTCATAAACTCTGATAGCAAGCGTTGCTGCTGATGCTATGCAGACAAAAACTGGTTTTCAGTTTGTACATTCATCAAGATTTTTCCATCCAAGGCTGGTTGAGAGTTTGTAGAACGATAGCTTCAGATTTTCAACATACGGTGTGGTGGCGCGGACTGGGAGGGGGCGCTTGGCTCCTGCCCCCTCCCCAAGTCGTGTTGCCCTGGTGTGGCCTAAGATCGCCCCCGACATAGGCGGCCGGCTCCCGGGGTCCGGCGGAACTTTTTGCCTTTTGATGACTCTTCCATTCTGGACCTTGTCCCACAATCCGTTTGACCTGAAGACACGCTGTAGTGGGGCGCCCCTTTACCGTTTCAGTTGCCATTCCGCCCGCTTTTGCTACACTGTGCCTCTTCCGCCATTCAGCTGTTTACCGCCCGCTCTTGCGACTACAGCGTCTCGCTCACCATGTAGTTGAGTTGCTCCCGCTCTTGCGATGCAGCGATAGGCGGCTGCCACAAGACTCTCAAAATGGCGGCCGGCTCTTCAGATTTGGGCGTGATACACTAAAATGGCCCTGGGACACCTTGGAACTCGGACGCTTGTCTGCTAGGGCTTGGGCCCCATTCTCGAAAGCGTCACCTGAGCCTTGAAGATTCTACAAAAGTCTTGGGAGCCCCCGACTCCCGCAGGCTTCTGGTGGGGAGCGGCTGCGATGATTGCTCGTGGAATGGCCACGACTGAGCTACGAGATGGTGGTGCTCTCATGCTGACTTTCATCAAAAGGGAGGGAAGAGGAATTAGAGTCCATTCAGTTCCCCAGGGTAGATCAAAATTAATCAAAAAATGGGAATGAACACTGGTATCTACAATAACCATTGGTTATTTTTGACAACCCTCATAGACGCTGATAGATTTGGATGTAAGCTATGCGGTATATCTTTTCGTCCGCCCCTTTATCAAACGTCAGGGCATAGTCATTGGGTTGTCAAATGACGTGCTATATGCCTGCCTCACCCGAGGCAACCTCAAGTCAATGTAGAAGTGTCCAGAGATAGGGGACAGATCTAAGGAGGTAGTGGGTAGAAAAATAAAGGGTTTAAAAGGACGGTGACTCCCCTAAGTAAGATTTTATTAAGGCAAAAAAGAGGTGAGTACCGTTGGTTAAAAAATGTTGGTTATATTGAGTAATTGAGTTACCGGATTACCATATAACTCTTAAAGAACAGTCGACATGTTTCAGCTCACCTAGGGCCCGAAGGTCTACGGAGCTTTCGTCAGGACAAATACAAAAAGACAGGACACAAAAATTGGGTGCGGAAAGTACTTACACAACTTGTGTAGTTTTCAAGGTTTTTTGCGAAGATCTCATATTGAGATTCCTGTAACAAGGGAACAAAAGACAATGCAGATGTACATTTTCATATAATAAAGGCATATGACACGCTTGTGCGGCTTGGAACTTCAAGCTAGGAAAGGAGAGCAGAAATACTGCAAAAGAAGTGCGCCAAACTACGGGCACTAAAGGGAAAGGGGTCTCAAAGAGTAGAACATACAGAGGTTCAGTTCACTAGAGCATAAACACCTAGAGTAATCTGCAGCAAGAAGTTGTGAAAGTTAAAAAGAGGGTCATTGGGTTTTAAATGTCTCTAGTAGAGTACTAAGGGAAGGCGACAATGGAGAATCAAATATCTCACATACCTTCGTAAAGAGTTAATTTCTCCACCTCAGGTAGCAATTAGAGTCGCAAATACTCGCGGTCTTTGCTACGAAATGAAACAAAAGGTAAAGTCAAGGGTTGCCTTAATGTAGTGGACTAGTACCGAAGGTCTGGGGATGTTTGTAAAAGCAGCTAGCCGCCATTCTTACCCGCGTGTAGGTTAGCAATAGCTCCTGGTGCTGACTCTGCACCTGGAAAGTGAAGAGGATCTACTCAGGTCACTATTTATAGCGGAAAAATAGAAAAGGGGTTACCAGGTGAGGATAACCAACTTCAAGATGGTGGTTTTGGTGCAGGTTGGTAGTGCACTCATTGAAGTGCGGCGTGTATAGACCCTATGTTTCAGAGAACAATTGTTACCGGGTAGATACAAAGGATATTCATTAAAGTCTTTCAAGAGAAGTTCAGAGATAACAGATTTAAGAGAACTGGTGCCATGGGATATTATCGTTCAACCCCGAAAGGTGGGTTTTGAGGCGATTAACCCATCGCTGTTCTTTTTCAAAAAGGATTTGTTCAGCATTTTGGTTTCTGTCATGGAGCATCTCAAGGATTGTCCAACTTAAGTCGTCGCATGAGTGTCCAGCTTCCACAAAGTGTGTACAGAGTTTTGTGGTGTTTTTCTTTAATCTCACATTACTTCTGTGCTCACCTATGCGTATTTTAACTTTTCTGCATGTCATGCCCACGTATTTTAGTTGGCAGGGGCATGTGACTAGGTACACCACGTGTGTAGAAATGCAGTTCGTGTGTGATCTTTGGGTCCAGATTAGGTCCTCGGTCAACTGTAATGTCTTGGTGGTCTGGGTAAATTTACACACGCCACAGGTGCCACAGGGAAAGTGTCCCGTTACTGGGGCCATGTTGACATTTCTGATGGTTGATACTGTCAGGTTTTTCTTCTTTGGTCGAGTGTGCACCAGCACATCTTTCAGATTCTTCGTTCTTTTGTTCGCGAATCTGGGTTTAGGCCAATTAAACGTCCCTGAGGTCACTATTCGCCAATTTTTTCTTATTAATTTTTGGATCTCGTAGCTGGCTGGGCAGTAAGTTGTCACGCAGGTAACCAGATCTTTTATCGGTTCTTTTTCATGTTCTTGGAGTAGGCATTCTCGTGGTTGGTTTTTGGCTCTCTTTCTGCATTTTGCTATCACACGGGGCGTGTAGTCTGTATGGAAGATTGTCTCTGAGAGGACGAGGGTGGTAGCTTTGATAGGACAATAGACTGTTCTTTGGCCGTTGGTTTGGTATAAGTCTTGAGACGAGGACTTATACCAAACCAACGGCTAAGAACAGTCTATTGTCCTATCAAAGCTACCACCCTCGTCCTCTCAGAGACAATCTTCCATATAGTCAATTCCTCCGTCATAAACGAAATTGCAGCAAAGAAAGCGATTACAAAGAACAAGCCACAGTCCTGAGCAAAAAACTGCGAGCTAGAGACTACACGCCCCGTGTGATAGCAAAATGCAGAAAGAGAGCCAAAAACCAACCACGAGAATGCCTACTCCAAGAACATAAAAAAGAACCGATAAAAGATCTGGTTACCTGCGTGACAACTTACTGCCCAGCCAGCTACGAGATCCAAAAATTAATAAGAAAAATTGGCGAATAGTGACCTCAGGGACGTTTAATTGGCCTAAACCCAGATTCGCGAACAAAAGAACGAAGAATCTGAAAGATGTGCTGGTGCACACTCGACCAAAGAAGAAAAACCTGACAGTATCAACCATCAGAAATGTCAACATGGCCCCAGTAACGGGACACTTTCCCTGTGGCACCTGTGGCGTGTGTAAATTTACCCAGACCACCAAGACATTACAGTTGACCGAGGACCTAATCTGGACCCAAAGATCACACACGAACTGCAATTCTACACACGTGGTGTACCTAGTCACATGCCCCTGCCAACTAAAATACGTGGGCATGACATGCAGAAAAGTTAAAATACGCATAGGTGAGCACAGAAGTAATGTGAGATTAAAGAAAAACACCACAAAACTCTGTACACACTTTGTGGAAGCTGGACACTCATGCGACGACTTAAGTTGGACAATCCTTGAGATGCTCCATGACAGAAACCAAAATGCTGAACAAATCCTTTTTGAAAAAGAACATCGATGGGTTAATCGCCTCAAAACCCACCTTTCGGGGTTGAACGATAATATCCCATGGCACCAGTTCTCTTAAATCTGTTATCTCTGAACTTCTCTTGAAAGACTTTAATGAATATCCTTTGTATCTACCCGGTAACAATTGTTCTCTGAAACATAGGGTCTATACACGCCGCACTTCAATGAGTGCACTACCAACCTGCACCAAAACCACCATCTTGAAGTTGGTTATCCTCACCTGGTAACCCCTTTTCTATTTTTCCGCTATAAATAGTGACCTGAGTAGATCCTCTTCACTTTCCAGGGGCAGAGTCAGCACCAGGAGCTATTGCTAACCTACACATGGGTAAGAATGGCGGCTAGCTGCTTTTACAAATATCCCCAGACCTTCGGTACTAGTCCACTACATTAAGGCAACCCTTGACTTTACCTTTTGTTTCATTTCGTAGCAAAGACCGCGAGTATTTGCGACTCTAATTGCTACCTGAGGTGGAGAAATTAACTCTTTACGAAGGTATGTGAGATATTTGATACTCCATTGTCGCCTTCCCTTAGTACTCTACTAGAGACATTTAAAACCCAATGACCCTCTTTTTAACTTTCACAACTTCTTGCTGCAGATTACTCTAGGTGTTTATGCTCTAGTGAACTGAACCTCCGTATGTTCTACTCTTTGAGACCCCTTTCCCTTTAGTGCCCGTAGTTTGGCGCACTTCTTTTGCAGTATTTCTGCTCTCCTTTCCTAGCTTGAAGTTCCAAGCCGCACAAGCGTGTCATATGCCTTTATTATATGAAAATGTACATCTGCATTGTCTTTTGTTCCCTTGTTACAGGAATCTCAATATGAGATCTTCGCAAAAAACCTTGAAAACTACGCAAGTTGTGTAAGTACTTTCCGCACCCAATTTTTGTGTCCTGTCTTTTTGTATTTGTCCTGACGAAAGCTCCGTAGACCTTCGGGCCCTAGGTGAGCTGAAACATGTCGACTGTTCTTTAAGAGTTATATGGTAATCCGGTAACTCAATTACTCAATATAACCAACATTTTTTAACCAACGGTACTCACCTCTTTTTTGCCTTAATAAAATCTTACTTAGGGGAGTCACCGCCCTTTTAAACCCTTTATTTTTCTACCCACTACCTCCTTAGATCTGTCCCCTATCTCTGGACACTTCTACATTGACTTGAGGTTGCCTCGGGTGAGGCAGGCATATAGCACGTCATTTGACAACCCAATGACTATGCCCTGACGTTTGAGAAAGGGGCGGACGAAAAGATATACCGCATAGCTTACATCCAAATCTATCAGCGTTTATGAGGGTTGTCAAAAATAACCAATGGTTATTGTAGATACCAGTGTCCATTCCCATTTTTTGATTAATTTTGCTCTCATGCTGACGCCAGCTTCAATCTGAAACATCCAGAAACACTGTAGACTACCAATTCGATCAGTTCCGGTAGCGCCCCAACGTGACCCGGTAGGGAAGAACTTGCCCTCCCCTCTTTGACTGATGGTTCTTGTTGCCTGTCCCTTCTGTTGTCATTTAACAGAACTTTTTGGACTGCTGAAAGGGGTTGTGTTCCGACCGCTGGTTGGTGGAGACATTTTGACTATATTCTGGACCTACGTTGTCGCGTAATGCGTTATATGACACGCCGCGTTAGCGCACCCGGAAGTGCTCCGGTGCGCGAAGCACAGCTTCCTGGAAGCGATCCGGGGCGCGGCGTGTAACGTAAGCATAACAGGTCATGTGACTTGTTTATAAAACTTTTCATTGGTTCATTTTACTTTTGTTATTCTAATGATGAAAGGCTTGGTCATATGACCTAAAAATTACGCTTTTCATTGCTTTCGAACATTATTTTTTCTTAAACATATATGTTATAATGTTCCAGGCTAATGTACTTTCCCGGAAAATTTACAACTGTCCTGCAAGTAAAATATATTCCACGCACGCAACCTGGGCTTCATCCTGGACTCCTCCCTCTCCATGACCAGGCAAGTCAACGCCGTCTCCTCGTCGTGCTTCAACATCCTGCGCATGCTACGGAAGATCTTCCGGTGGATCCCCACCGAGACCAGGAAGACTGTCACCCAGGCACTCGTCACCAGCCGACTGGACTACGGCAACGCCCTCTACGCCGGAACCACCGCCAAGCTCCAGAAGAGACTCCAACGGATCCAGAACGCCTCAGCCAGACTCATCCTCGACGTCCCACGACACAGCCACATCTCCGGACACCTAAGAGACCTGCACTGGCTCCCGGTCAACAAGAGAATCACCTTCCGTATCCTCACCCACGCACACAAAGCCCTTCACGATCAAGGCCCGAGCTACCTCAACAACCGCATCAACTTCTACGCTCCCAAACGACACCTCCGATCAGCCAGTCACGCCCTCGCCGCCGTCCCCCGCATCCGTAGAGCGACAACAGGAGGAAGGTCCTTCTCCTACCTGGCCGCCAAGACCTGGAACTCCCTCCCTCCCGACCTGCGCCTGACCCAAGACCACCTCGCCTTCAGGAAGAAGCTCAAGACCTGGCTGTTCGGGTAGTAGCAGCACCCCCCCCCCCCTAACGCCTTGAGACCCTCCGGGTATGTAGAGCGCTCTATAAATGTCTATGATTGATTGATTGATTGATTGATTTTAGCAAAAGGGCGTTTCTTCATCCCATGACGGAGCCGTTGAGCAAAAGATGCTCGGCCTGCTGTCTTAGTCGCCGATACGCCTGAATATCAGATTCTTATCGATCACTTTATGTTGCAGGAGTAAAAAACACAACAGCTCTTGACCATTTATCTTAACTGTGTTCCTGCGTATTATACCTTTTATCCGTCATATAATTGGACTGCTTAATTTCACTTGCCTTTTACTAATTCGAAAACAGTGACTAAAATTAAAAACTTTACCAATGTAAACACTACTACCATGTTTTGTTTTAAAAACCTTTATTGTGAAAATGTCAGTATACAAATACGGGCCTATAACCACGTGGGCCGGCCACGGAGCAAACTGGAATCGTATATGATGAGGAAACATTTACACTGTAGAGGAACGTAACGAGCGGGCCATTAGGTTGCAAGAACTAAGGTGTCTAACAGTTGCGTAATCGGTGGACGTACATTTTGTAATTAAAATACAACAGGGCCACTTACAATAAAATTTTCTAGATATACATTTGCGGGCAAGTACCATGGGTGATGTTAATTCGAACTTACAATAGTACAGTAATCAATAACACATCAGAACTTAATATCAATAAGGATGTCCAAATGTTCAATCAGTACTCGTCCCCGCCCGCCATGTGCTTCAAAACTGCATACGTATCTCGTGATATCAAGGTTGTTCAACCAGTACACAACAAGGAGTTACGAGTCCCATTTATACCGGCGCCATTTTGGGCGAGGCCGGGCAGGTCCAGGATATAGTCAAAGTGTCTCCACCAACCAGCGGTCGGACCAGAACCCCTTTCGGCAGTCAAAAAAGGTTCAGTTAAATGACAACAGAAGAGATAGGCAACAAGAGCCAACAGTCAAAAGAGGGGAGGGCAAGATCTAAAGCCATTGTTCTACAAACTCTCAAGCAGACTTGGATGGAAAAATCCTGAAGAATGTACAAACTGAAAACCATTTTTTGTCTGTATAGCATCACCAGCAACGCTTGAGTCAGCTTTGTGTGAAGCCGCCATTTTGATTCAATCAATAGCGTCCCCCTGCACACATTCAGGGACCTGGTCGTGTCTAAAGGTCAAACGGATTGTGGGACAAGATGCAGAAAGGAAAAGGAAAAAAGTTCCGCCGGACCATGGGAGCCGGCCGCCTATGTCATGGGCGATCTTTGGCCACACCAGGGCAATAGTGAAGCTGCAGCAGGTGCAAATAAGCTTCAGACAGTGTTACAAGCACTGCTCAGAACTCTCAACTATGACACCCTACATCCAGGACTTGCCATCCGGATCTTGGCTCTCAACTATGGCACCCAACATCCAGGACTTGCCATCCGGATCTTGGCGCCTTGTGCTGGTTCCGACCTATTCACACATCGGTCCGCTACTGACACCACCTCATAAGCCAACGGGGCACCCCACGCCGACTTTCGGCGCAGCATTGTAGGATGGCCACACCAGTGCGGCAACTTGCTGGACACCACCTCGGTGCCATCCAGATCTCGGCGCGTTGTGCTGCCTTCGGTCTACTGTAGCCGCAAGTGCGGACGCAACTCAGCTGGATAGCGAGTGAAACACCAAGGGGCACCCCACTGCAGCCAAGGAGCCTCCATCTTGGGGGCGACGCACAGCATCACATTGCTTTCTCAAACAGCCCCCACTGACTGACGCGACCTCACAGGCCAACGGGGCGCCCCACGCCGACTTTCGGCGCAGCATTGTAGGATGGCCACACCAGTGCGGCAACTTGCTGAACACCACCTCGGTGCCATCCGGATCTTGACGCGTTGTGCTGCCTTCGGCCTATTCGCACATCGGTCCGCTACTGACGTCGCCTCACGTGCCAACGGATTTTCTAGGCTTTTTATACCAGCGCGTAACGTAAGCATAACAGATCATGTGACTTGTTTATAAAACTTTTCATTGGTTCATTTTACTTTTGGTTTCCTAATGATAGAAGGCTTGATCATATGACCTAAAAATAACACTTTTCATTGGATTAAAACATTTTTTTTTCCCAAACGATGAAAGCCCCACCTTGTTTCTGGATGTTTCAGACTGAAGCTGGCGTCAGCATGAGAGCACCACCATCTCGTGGCTCCGTCGTGGTCATTCCGCGAGCAATCATGGCAGCCGCTCCCCACCGGAAGCCTGCAGGAGTCGGGGGCCCTCAAGACTTTTGTAAAATCTTCAAGGCTCAGGGGACATCCGAGTTCCAAGGTGTCCCAGGGCCATTTTAGTGGACCAGGCCCAAATCCGAAGAGCCGTCCGCCATTTTAAGAGTCCTGTAGCAGCCGCCTATCGCTGCACCGCAAGAGTGGGCGCAACTCAACTACATGGTGAGCGAGACGCTGTAGCCGCAAGAGCGGGCGATAACCAGCTGAATGGAGGATGAGGCACAGTGTAGCAAAAGCGGGCGGAATGGCAACTGAAACGGTAAAGGGGCGCCCCAGTACAGCAGACGAGCCTCCACCTGGGGAGGCCCGTTCACACCGCCTCCCCCCCCCCCCCCCCCCCCCGGGGCGCCCCACGCCGTTTTTCCGAGCAGCATTGTAGGATGCCAAAACCAGTGCGGCAACTTATTGGACATCACCTGGTTGCCATCCACATCTCAGCGCGTTCTGCTGCCTTGGGACTATTCGCACAACAGACCGCTACTGACGAGGCCTCTCCCCGCACCACCCGGGACGCCCCGCGCCGTTTTTCGGAGCTGCATTGTAGGATACCAAAAACCAGTGCGGCACCCAGGTAACATCACCTGGGTGCCGTCCAGAACTTAGCACGTTGTGCTGCCTTGGGACTATTCGCACAAAACACAGCTACTGACCATTGTTGCTTCTTTTTTTTAAAATGTTTAAATGTATTTACTGTTTTTGTTGCGTTGTATATATTTATAAGTTATTAAAGTGTTATAATCCTACAACTTTGTTGGAGTGCTATATATTTTTAATGTGACACATAATTGTGAAGACTTTGATGTACAAAAAGGCATCCCTGGAATGTTCCGCTTCAGGCTCGGACCCACACACCCTCACAGTGAGAATCCCCTCCCCAAGCACAATACAGGATGGTTATCAGATAGTAGGAACGCATGTGGTGTGACGGATCTCATGAGGTGGGGGCCTTGATCTACTGTAACTCCTTTGAAGAGGGGTGATTCTCTACAGCTGGGGCCATAAACTACACCTGCAGGACTAGGTGATAGCCTGGGACCGGCCTGGACAATCGGACACAGAGGAAGAGGAGTGTCAGAGGGTGCGGTAGTGAATAGGGTGAAAGGGAGGTGTCGGGCGGGCACAGGGTGTGATTCTCAGAGAAGAACAACGCAGATGGGAGGAGGTTTCTGGGCCATGCATGAGAGAGAGAGCGGGGGTGACCAGTGCGTGGGGGAGATGCTTGCGAGGGAGGGAAGCCATGCTGAGGATCAGCGGCGTGCAGAGAGTGGGTCTGGTCAAGGCATCTAAAATGGCTGCCGTGCTCAACAAAAGTGTGGCATTGCAAAAAAGGCAAGATGGCGCAGACAATGTTTATCAATAAGGATTAATTTATAACAATTATTTTTAACAATATATTTACTCGCAGTGTCAAAATGGCGGTCAACACTTCCTGATTTCCATCGAATCGAACGTTAACAGACGTCACGCAGCAAAAAAAAAAAAAACGCTCACGAACAGCGCAGATGGGAGGAGGTTTCTGGCCCATGCATGAGAGAGAGAGCGGGGGTGCACGCAGCAAAAAAAGCAAAAAAAAAAAAACGCTCACGAACAGCGCAGATGGGAGGAGGTTTCTGGCCCATGCATGAGAGAGAGAGCGGGGGTGACCAGTGCGTGGGGGAGATGCTTGCGAGGGTGGGGAGCCATGCTGAGGATCGGCGGCGTGCAGAGAGTAGGTCTGGTCAAGGCATCTAAAATGGCTGCCGTGCTCAACAAAAGTGTGGCATTGAAAAAAAGGCAAGATGGCGCAAACAATGTTTATCAATAAGGAATAATTTATAACAATTATTTTTAACAAAATATTAACTCGCAGTCACAAAATGGCGGTCAACAGTTCCTGATTTCCATCGAATCGAACGTTAACAGACGTCACGCAGCAAAAAAAAAAAAAAAGCTCACGCACAGCCGCTGGAAGACATGTATCAACATATATGAGCCTCCTCAGCCACCCTCAGAAAACATAAGGAGTCAGGATACGTCTCCCGTACCCCCTTATACCTAGTAATTTAATTAAATAGAAACACAAAATGGCGAATTCCCGATTCGCTACCAGTTTGCGGCCCGGTTCGCGAACCGAGAAGCGCTTCTACCGTGAAAAATCAAATTTTAATTATTTGCCCCACGGGACCCTTTAATAACCCCAACATCATTCCTAGGGGGTCAAGAGGAGTCTACCTTGCCCCCTTTCATTAAATTCCCCCTTCGTTTTTCTCCTCCTCTTGTCTCTCGATCCTACCGAGAGACAAGATGGCGGCCGCACCGGACTGTTTAGAATGTTGACAGACACCGGAGAGCCAATCAGCTTCGCTACGCAAAGCTCCGTTAAGCGAAAAGTACGCGATCTGGTGCGCTATCTAGGACGCTGTCACAGATATATCTATTTTTTTAAACGTTAATTTCTCAAAATCCACTGGAGCACATATATTGAGACCCAGCAAAGGCACATCGGGGGCTGATCAGAAACAAAATGTGCCATTTTCCTGAAAATTTCAGCCGATTCCGTCCACAAACGCCAAAGTTATTAGACATAGAATTTTCAAAAGTTCCATAGAGAAAAAATCCTAACTATATATACCTACTGGCGACCGCCAGTAGGTAATATATATATATATATATATATATATATATATATATATATATATATTCACTCGAATCTCCTGCACAGCAACGTGAAGGAATCACAAGCCTAATACCCTTGGCACTGGTAATTCTGCGTAAGAAATAGCTGCATCGGTATTCCCTCAGACTCAGACTGAGGGCGTAGATCTTTAAGCTCCCTATCTTTCCCAAGTTGCAATGAGTGAACTGCATCATGTGGAGAGATTCTAGGGGGTCATTTAGAGTTCAAGAGCTGGGAGGCACTGCTGTAAACCAGAGATGTTCCCAACCCACTGAATCTGCAGTTGCCCCTCTGTTCAGAGTCCAAGGAGTGTTCTGCAGGGTTTACGATTATAAACATCTGCATATTTACCACAGGGCTCCGAGGTCATAGTGATGATCATCCCAGCCTATTTACTCAGGGATGACTGTCACTCGTTTTCCTTAAAAGGACCACTGTGCAAGGCATGGCAGCACCCGGAAAAAAAACGCTCAATGGTGCCAACGTGCCACATAAGGGTCATTGCTTTGTTTATGAAAACAAACTCCTGCTTGGAAGTTTGATTAAAGAAAATAAAATAATTTGCAGAGCTCTCACATCAAACATGGTACCTGTTCAGCAAAGCTTCAGTGCCTTTAACGGAGCCCACCACAGGTGCAGCTCCCTGAAGGCAGGGCTGTCCAAATATGGTAGGCGCTTCTCTACCGGGGGAGTGAAGGCCATATCCCCCGCCCCCCCTTAACCCGGCAGGCTGGTTTGTAATCACGTTAGGATGTACTGTTATTTCATGTATACATGCCAACATTTTATAAGTAATAAGTGGATGATTTTTTTTT
Organism: Lissotriton vulgaris; assembly: GCF_964263255.1. Lineage (NCBI taxonomy): Eukaryota > Metazoa > Chordata > Amphibia > Caudata > Salamandridae > Lissotriton > Lissotriton vulgaris. The sequence goes on along the minus strand of NC_141691.1, from coordinate 676,235,445 downwards.
AAATAACTAAGAGAATGGGGTTGCTGCACTGCTTCTCTTGGATCTCTCAGCCGCCTTTAACTCAGTTGATCATGACACTCTACCACAAAGACTCTTCAAAGCTGGCATAGAGGGGACTTCTCCCAAATGGATCACATCCTACCTTCAAACCAGAACTAATATCATCCATTTCCCCTCTTTCCCATGAAAACCATTCTTCACAAAAGCAGGGGTCCCCCAAGACTCAGCCATTTTCGGCACTGTTCAATCAATTTCACCTCACATGCTAAAACTATGTAGATGACACACAAATACTCCTTAAACTGGAAAGCCCTAAAGACAATGCAAAATCACAAATTTTCAGTTGCCTCGGAGCCATTGATCAGTGGATGACTTGAAGCCATCTCAAACAGAAGGCCTCCAAAATGGAAATACTCACATTTGGTGAATGGAAAATGATGACCCACTCGCTGCCTGGCCTTGATATGGGAAAACCGCCTAAAGTATCTAGGGTAGTAAGAAACCTGGAATTATCATGGACGCCAAGCTATCAATTAAGGCCCAAGTGGACAAACCTGCAAGACCCAGCCTCATTACTATAAAAACTCTGCAACACATTTTCCCCCACCTGGGAATTCCACACAAGGTCCAGAATACTATCTCTCTTGTTCTGACAAAACTCGATTACGCCAATGGCCTCTACCACGGATCTTCTGTAACAACTATGAAAAGACTACAACGGAATCAGAACTCTGCTGCCAGACTGCTCTTACAGATAAGCCATAAACCCACATTTCCCCTGCCTTGAAGGCCCTACATTGGTTACCTGTTGCCAGAAGATACACATTCAAGCTGCTTTGCAGCACCCACAAAGCGATCCATGGAACAGGCTGCTCTTTATCAGTAAAGAAATCACCAAATACATTCATCAAAGGAACTTTCCCCTTAGTTTGGCACCTCCCCTCACAATCCCCCCATACAAGAAAAAAAACATAGCTGGCACATCCTTCTCTATTCAAGCAGCCAAACTATGGAACTCTTTACCCCCATGTAGGAAAGTGGGTTTCTGTTGCAGTAACCCCCCCACTTTTTGCCAGATTTCTGATGCACCTTAACTTGATGTGCCCTGGGTTCCGGCCAATCAGGTTCTGAGGGCCTGTGCACATTTGTACTCACAATTGGCACCTCTCTGGCTACATGTAAGCCCCTTGTAAAAGGTACCATGTAGCCTGGGAAGACCTCTAAGGGCTGTAGCACATATTATGCCACTCTTAGAGGTGCTGTACCTTAACACGCGCACACTGCCATTGCAGGCTGCATGTTTTAGTGTCGACATGGCATACATACCTGTGTGCCATTCCTGCAACCCGCTGCCTATGGTATAGTTAAGTCACCCCTCTAGCTGGGTGCACTATACCACTGGTGAGGGTACAGTTGCATGATCACTGTACCCCTACAATGCAAAGGTCCATTCTTAGTCATTGAAAGTACAATAAAGCCATAAAGAGTATATGGTCTGGGAGTTTGTCATCACAAACTCCACAACACCATAATGGCTCTAATGAATTTGGCGAAGTTTGGTAGCAAACCTCTCCGCATAATAAACCCAAACTGATGCCAGTGTGGGATTTATTATACAATGCACTCAGAGGGCATCTTAGAGATGCCTCATGAAAAACAACCAACCTCTGGTGGGTTCCCTGCTGGTAAACACCAGGCTGCCACCACGAGACATGTTTCTGGGGTGGGAGCCTGCGCCACTTGGGCCCAGAAAGAAAGCCTTGCCTGGGCGGAGGTGCTCACACCTCCCACAGGCCAGGAAAAGCCATCTCTGGCAGGGGAGCTTTAAAGGCCTTGCCGCCTTTGCAACGTGACCCCCAGTCTCTCCCGGTATGAGGAGCAGCCCTCTTCCTGTCCCACCCCCTTTTTGATGGGGAGACAGGCGGGAAAAATTAGAGCAGCCCAGAAGGTGTGCCTACCTCTGCCAACCCCACCCCTTAGGTGGGGAGGGGAGGTAAAGCCCACTCTTCAGTGCCTGCCATCATGCAGATGTCAATCACTCTGCAATCAGGATAGAGGATTGTGCCCACTCCCCAATGTTGGGTAGGCACACCAATGGTGTAGTCACCCTAAGGTCAGGAGCCCAGTGGCTACTACCTCGAGACCCCTGAAATACAGTATTTAGGGGCAGCACTGAAACCAGAAGCCAGACAAGCAAAAAGAAGAAAAATAAGAAGAACCGAAGAGTTGTGCTAAAGGAAGAAGAGGAGGACACCAACTGCCTTTGCCCCAGCCCTGCCGGCCTGTCCTGACCTGCTCCAGCGGAGTCCTGGCAGGTCCAGCAGCCCTCCCAGAACCACAAGGATCTGACCTACCTTCCCTACAGAAACTCTGTCTCCCGTGAGCACCGGACTTGCTCAAGAACCAGAATCTGGCTCCGGTCGAATCCGCAAGCCTGCTCCACTCTGCAACCGATGCCTACGGCCTGAGTGACCCAACACCACGAGGAGGTCCCCCAGTGAACCTGACGTGGGATCTGGTGATCCCTGACCCACCTCAAGCCTCCTGACGATGCCTGCAGCCTCTACCTGGAGTATCCGCCGTCCAGAGCTGGTAAGGAAGTCTGACGCGTAAAGACACCACTGCACCCAAAACCCCACGGCATTTGGCAGCCCAACCCATGGTGTCCAGGCATCCCCCTGCATGCCAACTTACCTCTCCACCTCCAAGAAGCCTCCCAGTCCAAACCTGTAGTCTTTGCTCCGACTGGAGATATCCCATTGTAAACAACAGGGCACCGACAAAAAATCAGAACCCTGCACCCGGCCACCCCTGTGGCACTGTGGGTGCACCATGGGTGCTAACTTGGATCCCCCTTTGCCCTAAGCTTAACCCTAGGAGCTTTGCTCCCTCAACCCTGTGGCTTTCCTGAGAGCAGCCATAAACCAACGCCCCCCTAGCCCTATAGGCCACACCACACACATTCACTAGATGGTGTCATCAGTGATGTCATGAGTGATGTCACTGACCATGTCATGAGTGATGTAATATGTGATGTCATCAGCAGTGCATTACACGCGCAAGTTATAGTGAGTTCAACTAACTATAACGTGGAATTTCAATGGTTTTATGTCAGTAAAATTTCCAGGTAACTATAACTGGTGTGAAACCTATGGTTTTTTCATTGAATTTAATAGGTTTTTTAAATGCTAATTCCTAACTATAACTGGTGTGAAACCTATGGTTTTTTCAGTGAATTTCATAGGTTTTTGAATGCTAATTCCTAACTATAAGTCTCACTTTATAAGTAAGACTGTTAACGCTCTAGTTGTTCTTTAGAACACTCTGGTACATTCTATCATTGGGTTATAGTTGGGCTACATATGGATGATATTTGGGCTACATTTTTTTTTGTCTCTGGTGGCCATCTTTAGGCTACATTGGGCTACATTGGGCTACATTTGGGCTACATTTGGGCTCTAACATATATATAGCCCAATGTAGCACAAAATATATGTTTTTCAAAGTTAATTTTCTTAAAACCACTTGAGTATAGCAAAGGCACATCAGGCTACCAGTCCCTACAATTTTTCCCATTTTTGTTATTTTTGTTATTTTTATTTTTTGCCATAGAGCGCTCCCGGTGCGCGCCCCGGTGAGCGCCCCAGAGAGCGTACTCGTTTAAAGCGCCCCGGGGCGCGCAACGGGGAGCGTCCCGTAAGCACCAATATCGCGAACGAAAACATGATCGTGACGTATCGCGTAGCGGCGTCCGCGTGATATGCACGGCGTAAACGCACCCGGAAGCATTCGACGCGCTTACGCGACGCGGCCCTGGGCGCGCCCCAGGGCGCGTAGCGTAAGCGCGTCGGGTCATGTGACCTGAAAATAACAGTTTTGTTTTCCAAATGATGAAAGACCCCACTTTTTTCCTCATTTTCACTTTGTTGTTTGAGTGAAGAAGACTGTGCAAAATGGCTTCAGTAGTAGCTGCTGCAGGTGCATCTGGACCACCACCACCTCCACCACCACCACAAGACCACATTGGTGGTCATGAAGAAGAGGAGGACGAAGAGGAGCAGGAGGAGAGGCAATATCTGCCTGAGGACACTCCCCCATACAAACCCAAAAAACATTTTATTTGGGAGTTTTTCAAAATGCCAAGGGGTGCCAAAAAAGTTAATGCAGCAAAGGTCACTTGCCTCATCTGTAACCAAGAACTATCAAGCGGGAACCCAAACAGGAAATATTCGTTTGGGAACCACACGATGATAAGGCACATGCAGAGGAAGCACCCAAACAATTATTCAAGAGCTGAAGTCAGGCAACTGAGCAAGAACCCTCCCCATCCTTCAACTTCAGGCACCTCCAACCAACCCACTCCATCGGGTGCAGAGGCTAGCGAGATGGTCCCTAATGTTCAAACAAAATGTTCCAAATTTAAATTTGTTTGCATATATTGCAACAAAACTATATCTTATGGTGAGCAGAGCATCACTTTACTGAATCGAGCTGCAGACAACCATCACTGCAGCAAGCAACCTTAATTTTTTTCTATTTTTTTGCTCCAGTTGAGCTGTTTGCAATTCCCTGTCTTTTCTTTCACCCCAGAAAAACTACAAAAAAATATAAAATTGTTCTGAAAATCCCCCCAAAAAAAGAAAATGTTCCAAAAATCAAAAAAAAATATAAAACAACAAAAAGAAAAAAAAACAGTTCTTTTCAGAACTACCTCCCATTTATATAAAATGACTTACATTTTTAAACTCTGCCATTCTCTTTTTTCCCTGTTGCGCTCCCCGGTGCGCTCCCCCCGCGGGTCAATTCCCCCTTTGTTTTGGCCACCTCTTGTGTCTCGATCCTACCGAGACACAAGATGGCGGCCGCTCCGGACTGTTTCGAATGTTTACAGACACCCAAAAACCAATCAGCTTTCTGCGCGCAAGTCGCGTGTCGCGCCATGAGCGCTCCCCGGAGCGCGTACCGGGACGCGCTTACAGATATATATATTTTTTTTAACCTAAATTACTCAAAATCCACTGGAGCACATATCTTGAGACATAGCAAAGGCACATCGGGCTACCAGTCCCTACAATTTTGCCAAATTTGGTGTAAATCCATTCAGCCGTTCGGGCTAAAAGTGAGGTCGACCGCCCTACGGAAATTAACATGGGGAAAATGCTTTTTGGGACCCCCCTTTTATCTCGGCCCCCGCTTGACGCATCCCCCCCGAACTTTCAGGGAAGGACCGGAGCTCGACAAGGCCATTTTGAGGAAATTTTCAGGCAGATTCGTTAACCGGCGCCAAAGTTATTCCAAATAGAATTTTGAGATTTAACATTGAAAAAAATCCTAACTATAACTACCTACTGGCGACCGCCAGTAGGATATATATATATATATATATATATATATATATATATATATATATATATATATATATATATATATATATATATATATATATATATATATATACACATACACACATATATATATATACATATATATATATATATATATATATATATATATATATATATATATATATATATATATATATATATATATATATATATATATATATATATATATATATATATATATATTTACATACATATATTACCTACTGGCGATAGCCAGTAGGTATATATAGTTAGGATTTTTTCCCTATGGGATTTCTGAAAATTCTATGTCTAATAACTTTGGCGTTTGTGGACGGAATTGGCTGAAAATTTCAGGAAAATGGCACATTTTGTTTCTGAGCAGCTCCTGAAAATTTGGGGGGGGTTCGTCAAGGGGGGCCGAGAAAAAAGGGGGGTCCCAAAACGCGTTTTTCCCATGTTAATTTCCATAGGGCGGTTGGACTCACTTTTAGCCCGAACGGCTGAATGGATTTCCACGAAACTTGGCAAAATTGTAGGGACTGTTAGCCCGATGTGCCTTTGCTAGGTCTCAATATATGTGCTTCAGTGAATTTTGAGAAATTAACGTTTAAAACAAGATATATATCTGTAACAGCGCTCCGGGCTGCGCTCCGGTCCGCTTACTTTTCGCGTATCGGAACTTTGCGAAGCGAAGCTGATTGGCTCTCCGGTGTCTGTCAACATTCTAAACAGTCCGGCGCGGCCGCCATCTTGTCTCTCGGTAGGATCGAGAGACAAGAGGAGGCCAAAACAAAGGGGGAAATGAAGGAAAGGGGGCAAGGTAGACCCCTTCTGATCCCCTAGGATTGATGAGGGGATATTATAGAGTCACGCTGGGCCCAAAAAAAAAAAAAAAAAAATTCCGATTTTTTCGCCGTAGAGACGCGTCTTGGTACGCGAACCGGGCAGCTAACCGGGAAGCTAACTGGCAGTGTAACGGGAGTCTGACGAGTAGCTGATTGGCTGTCAACATTGTAAACAGTCCGGAGCGGCCGCCATCTTGTCTCTCGGTAGGATCGAGAGACAAGAGGAGGTCAAAACAAAGGGGGAAATGAAGGAAAGGGGCAAGGTAGACCCCTTCTGACCCCCTAGGATTGATGAGGGGATATTATAGAGCCACGCTGGGCCCAAAAAAAAAAAAAAAAAATTCCGTTTTTTTCGCCGTAGAGACGCGTCTTGGTACGCGAACCGGGCAGCTAACCGGGCAGCTAACCGGCAGTGTAACGGGAGTCTGAGGAGAAGCTGATTGGCTGTTATCATTGTAAACAGTCTGGAGCGGCCGCCATCTTGTCTCTCTGTGGGATCGAGAGACAAGAGGTGGAAAAAAAAAAGGTGTAAATGAATGAAAGGGGTAAGGCAAACCCCTCCTGAACCCCTAGGATTGATGAGGGGGCTATTAAAGTTCCCTGGGGGGCGAAAAAAAAAATTGCGATTTTTCGCGGTAAAGGTGCTTCCTGGTACGTTAACCGGGCAGCTAACCGGCAGCGTAACGGGAGTCCGACATATTGTGTTTTTTGAACGTTTATGATATGTGCACGTGTGGATTTTGTCTAATTAAGGTTAAAAAAATATATATATATCTTTAAGCGTGTTCTGGCGCGCTTACGTTTTGGGTTTGGTTTGCGCTGCAGAGACGATACGTCACGGTTATGCGATGCATCATGAGGCGTCTCACGGGCTACGTGATACGTCACTTAATAAAGAATATATTTTACAGCTATAGATATTAGCTTTTAAAAAACCAATGAAATTCACAGAAAAAACCATAGGTTATAGACCATATATAGTTAGGGATTAGCATTTAAAAAACCTTATTTTACTCGCACAAAACCATTGAAATTCCATATATAGTTAGATGCACTAACTATATATCGCGGACCCGCAATCCACTGCTAATGATGTCACATATTACATCATTCATGACATGGTCAGTGACATCACTGATGACATCTCAAATGACATCACTGATGACATCACTGATGACATCACTGATGACATCTCAAATGACATCACTGATGACATCACTGACATCTCATTTGACATTACTGATTACATCACTGATGATATCATTTATGTGATAATACATCTTCAGACTCTAATATAACCTTAGATACACTCAGTGTAAACAGGCACTCACAGACTGTCACACATCCATGGAGTTACCCACACACCTAGTCAGTCATGCAAAGAATCAATCCCACCTCCATTTCCTCAACTATACAGTTATACACACCTTACTTATTCAAACATATACTAACACATATTTACTCTCTTATACAATCCTTGATACAAGTTCACAATGATTCATACAGCCACTCTCACATTCACTGGCTCTTATGTTCAGTTATTTATATATGTCAACTCTCACATGGAGTGTGTTTTACATATGTACTTACTTTAACATGTAGAACTGAGATATCCATTCACTCACCAATATACTCATGCACACAGTCAACTGTCCATACAGCTGTTTCTACATGCACTTTTGAACCCATACACCTAGGGAATCAACTGCTCACACATCTATGCACAGAGTTATACACCTCCCAGCCACCCACACACATACTCAGTCTCCCATACAAATACTTGGGCAACCATTCAATAACCCATATAGTTAATGATATAGCTACTGATTTAAACATGCAGCAGTTTACAGAAGAACATAAATAATGATTGCCAAATTAAGACACTTTAATCACTAACCCATGCACTCAGTGAGACACATTTAATCATTCTCTCATACAGTCAGTCATGCACCTACTAAATCCTTCATCCAGACACTTATACATCCACTCATTCTTCAATATGTAAGACATATTTTAACTTTACAGAAACATACAGTCACTGGGTGTTGTCATCAGTGAGGTCATCAGTGATGTCATTTGAGATGTCATCAGTGATGTCACTGACCATGTCATGAATGATGTAATATGTGACATCATTAGCAGTGGATTGCGGGTCCGCGATATATAGTTAGTGCATCTAACTATATATGGAATTTCAATGGTTTTGTGCGAGTAAAATAAGGTTTTTTAAATGCTAATCCCTAACTATATATGGTCTATAACCTATGGTTTTTTCTGTGAATATATATATATATATATATATATATATATATATATATATATATATATATATATATATATATATATATATATGAACAAACGAAGTCCCAACCGCTCCTGGTAGCGGTTCGAATGGGCGCAGACCTCCACTCCTCCAGAAGAATTACAAGATGTAAAATCATCAAGCCATCACAAGGAATCAGGTATCAGCAGTGCATTTATTTTGCAAGAAATGAAAGAGCAAGTGCCCTCCCTGACGCGTTGGTCACATGACGCTTCAGGAGTAGGCAGTGGCATAAATGGTGATTAAAAGCCCAAGCGCCTAAAGAAACAGGCCGCATGGGTTGTGCAAAGAAGCAAACAAGCATCAAATTAAATGTTGCATCAACCATTGATGCATATATACATCAAGTACATGAAAAAAATGATTAATTAAAGCATAGTGCTCTATTATTATCAGGTAGGCCAAGAGGTAAAATAGTGTAAAACATCACAAATGACACAACGGGTCCATTAAAGTATAAATGGAACCCGACCAACTCGTCCTTAATGCCAAAAGAACCCCAACATGAATCCATTTCGTCTTCACATAGTCACATCAGAAGAACAATAGAAAAGGAAAAAACAGATGTCAATTGCTAGTGCAAAATGAGGTTCTTGACAGCAATGCATAAACCATTGGCCTGATAACTAATTCTTAATCATGAAAGTGCTTGAGTGCTAAAGTGCAAATACTAAGATAGACCATGAATAGGATGTTAAATACATGGAATAAACTGAGCGGCAGAATACTCACATGGAAACCTACACCAAACGAATAATAAAAAATACATATATACACATATATCCAACAATATAACGGACACATAGACACATATATACAGTATAAACTACTCGTAAATAGAACATTCAGCAGGAATTTCATTTTCAAAATCTGAATTGCATATCAAAATGGTTAAAAAACCAATGAAATCAATAAATGAGCATCATAATCAAAGGGAGCATGAATCATTAGATACAGAACAAGCATTGGAAATGCAATAGGTCTCGCATTAGGAAAGTTTGAGCGATTGGTATTGTAAATGACACTTTTATTTATGTGTTGGTTTTGAAAATAGCAAAATTAATAGCTTTGTCAGTTACAATGTCAATAGTTTTAACTTTCGCAAATGTGACACCTATAGCATTTGTAATGCAGTGTGTGTTGTATTTACGTGACTTAGATGTATTGATATTACAAATAACAATGACTTTTAATTTTGTAAATAATTAATACTTAAATAAAAGTGATTGTAATTTATAATGGCAATAGCTTAAACGTTTGTAAATAACTTTTGTGAAGATTATGTTCAGTGTATTTTATTGTGACGAAAATCCAAGAACATTGCATTTGCACCTACACACACACACAGAGCCACACACACACACACACACACACACACACCCACACACACACACACACATATAGATGTGGTGGTGGTGGATTTGGGGGATATGGTGGTGGTGGATGTGGTGGTGGATGTGGTGGTGGTGGATGTGGTGGTGGTGGATGTGGTGGTGGTGGATGTGGGGGTGGTGGATGCGGTGGATGTGTTGGATGTGGTGGTGGTTGATGTGGTGAAAGTGGTGGTGGATGTGGTGGTGGTGGATGCGGTGGTGGTGGATGCGGTGGATGTGGTGGTGGATGTGGCGGTGGATGTCATGGTGGATGTGGAGGTGATGGTGGATGTGGTGGTGATGGATGTGGTGGTGGATGCGGTGGTGGTGGATGCGGTGGTGGATGCAGTGGTGGTGGTGGATGGGGTGGTGGTGGTGGTGGATCGGGTGGTGGATGTAGTGGTGGTGGGTGTGGTGGATGTGGTGGTGGTGGGTGTGGTTAAAGTGTTGGTGGATGTGGTGGTGGATGTGGTGGTGTATGTGGTGGTGGTGGATGTGGTGGTGTATGTGGTGGTGGTGGATGCGGTGGTGGATGTGGTGGTGGTGGATGTGGTGTTGGTGGATGTGGTGGTGGTGGATGCGGTGGTGGTGTAAGTATTAGATGTGGTGGTGGATGTGGTGGTGGTGGATGTGGTGAAAGTGGTGGTGGATGTGGTGTTGGATGTGACGGTGGATGTCATGGTGGATGTGGAGGTGATGGTGGAGGGGATGGTGGATGTGGTGGTGGTGGGTGTGGTGGTGGATGTGGCGGTGGATGTCATGGTGGATGTGGAGGTGATGGTGGATGTGGTGGTGGATGCGGTGGATGTGGTGGTGGTGGATGCGGTGGTGGTGGTGGATGCGGTGGTGGTGGTGGATGCAGTGGTGGTGGTGGATGGGGTGGTTGTGGTGGTGGATGGGGTGGTGGATGTAGTGGTGGTGGGTGTGGTGGATGTGGTGGTGGTGGGTGTGGTTAAAGTGTTGGTGGGTGTGGTGGTGGATGCTGTAGTGGATGTGGTGGTGGTGGATGTGGTGTTGGTGGATGCGGTGGTGGTGGTGGATGGGGTGGTGGATGTAATGGTGGTGGGTGTGGTGGATGTGGTGGTGGATGTGGTGGTGGACGTGGCGGTGGATGTGGCGGATGTGGTGGTGGTGGTGGATGTGGTGTTGGTGGATGCGGTGGTGGTGGTGGATGGGGTGGTGGATGGGGTGGTGGATGTAGTGGTGGTGGGTGTGGTGGATGTGGTGGTGGTGGGTGTGGTGGATGTGGTGGTGGATGTGGCGGTGGATGTGGTGGTGGATGTGGCGGTGGATGTGGTGTTGATGGATGCGGTGGTGGTGGATGGGGTGGTGGTGGATGGGGTGGTGGATGTAGTGGTGGTGGGTGTGGTGGATGTGGTGGTGGTGGGTGTGGTGGATGTGGATGTGGTGGTGGATGTGGCAGTGGATGTGGCGGTGGATGTGGTGGTGGATGTGGTGGTGGATGTGGTGGTGGTGGATGCGATGGTGGATGTGGTGGTGGTGGTGGATGTGGTGTTGATGGATGTGGTGTTGATGGATGCGGTGGTGGTGGAGGATGGGTTGGTGGTGGATGGGGTGGTGGATGTAGTGGTGGATGTAGTGGTGGTGGATGCGGTGGTGGATGTGGTGGTGGATGTGGTGTTGGTGGATGCAGTGGTGGTGGTGGATGGGGTGGTGGATGTAGTGGGAGTGGGTGTGGTGGATGAGGTGGTGGTGGGTGTGGTGGATGTGGTGGTGGATGTGGTGGTGGATGTAGCGGTGGATGTGGTGTTGATGGATGCGGTGGTGGTGGATGCGGTGGTGGATGCAGTGGTGGTGGTGGATGGGGTGGTGGTGGTGGTGGATGGGGTGGTGGATGTAGTGGTGGTGGGTGTGGTGGATGAGGTGGTGGTGGGTGTGGTGGATGTGGTGGTGGATGTGGTGGTGGATGCGGCGGTGGATGTGGCAGTGGATGTGGCAGTGGATGGATGCGGTGGTGGTGGATGCGGTGGTGGATGCAGTGGTGGTGGCGGATGTGGTGGTGGTGGTGGTGGATGTGGTGTTGGTGGATGCGGTGGTGGATGGGGTGGTGGATGTAGTGGTGTTGGGTGTGGTGGATGTGGTGGTGGTGGGTGTGGTGTATGTGGATGTGGTGGTGGATGTGGCGGTGGATGTGGCGGTGGATGTGGCGGTGGATGTGGCGGTGGATGTGGTGGTGGATGTGGTGGTGGATGTGGTGGTGGTGGATGTGGTGGTGTATGTGGTGGTGGATGCGATGGTGGATGTGGTGGTGGTGGTGGATGTGGTGTTGATGGATGCTGTGGTGGTGGTGGATGTGGTGGTGGTGGATGGGGTGGTGGTGGATGGGGTGGTGGTGGATGGGGTGGTGGATGTAGTGGTGGTGGGTGTGGTGGATGTGGTGGTGGTGGGTGTGGTGGATGTGGATGTGGCGGTGGATGTGGTGGTGGATGTGGCGGTGGATGTGGCGGTGGATGTGGCGGTGGATGTGATGGTGGATGTGGTGGTGGATGTGGATGTGGATTTGGAGGTGATGGTGGATGGATGCACACATGGATGGATGCAAATGTGAATGGGTGGGTGAATGGATGCATGGATAAGTTTATAGTTGATAGGTGTATACTTGGATGAATATATGGTTGGATGGGCCTGCCTGCATGCGAGGGTGGATGGGTAGGAGTGGCAGCACACGGAGATGGATGAAAGTGTGAATGGGTGGATTTATAGAAACTGGATAATTTCAGATACAATTTATAATAAGAGGCACTTTGCAGGCAGAAAAGGTAGCATTTTTAATTGCCTCAGAAGACATGGTTGATAAGTAGGTCCATCGCACTAGTGTTAAGATAATGTTGAGGCTTAATATTTTTTTAATAGATCGGTTGGGAAATTCATCCATCTATAATACCATGGAACGGTGTAATCATTCTAAAATCTACAGTTCTTTTTTTAAGCTAACAAATCAGCCACTCATTAAAATGCACTTCCTGTACATTTTACATGTCTCAGCAATTCGAAATAGGAAGAAAGCCGGGTGGCAGAAAAAAATGACGTTTTCTAGCCCAGAGTCTGTCTGTAAAGGTGTTAATTGTATAGCAAAAACGCCCGACTACAGTTGCGAATTGCATTAGAAACCTGGTATGAAAAAGCCATCGGAGCAGTTCTCAAACGACCCTTCCAAAAAAATATATATATACTTTCGAATTAATTGGTAAACACAACAAGCGTACACATGGCGGAAAAAAAGTTATCGAGGTAAAGCTTTGTAAATAAAGGGTGCAGTGGTTTGTAAATAAAGGGTGCAGTCTGTAACACTTACCTCGAAAGAAACAAGACGGAGGGCATTGCTGTGGGGAGGGGGGAGGAAAAATGCGACATGGCCGCAGCAGGGGGCGGAGCAGAGAGAGCGGCCTTTGAAGTGCACTTTGCACGGCCGGCCGGCCGGCCGGCCGGCCGTGAAAGTGAAAGCACGCCCGGCCGGCCTTGAAAGCCTTTGATGATGTACAAAATTCCACATGCGAGAGTACTTACAGTAATCAGGTAATGCATTAGCGAGGTGCTGCTCAGCTGTCAGGCCGCAGGAATGCTAGCACGTGGCAAGAAAAGCAAAGAAACGTAAAAAACATAAAAATCACGAGCCGGGGGCATCAGTATGAAATTACAGTTGCCACTCCTGTATGGAGATTGGTTGGTAGCTCATTAAACAAATAAACTTTTATTCAGAGAGTGTCACAGCCCCACCCTCCCCAAATGGGTTTAGGGATTTGAGTGTTTTCCACGCTTAGAACATGCACCGAAAAAAAACAGGCACTAGGATCTGTCCCTGGCATCCATTACACCTAGCTGCAACGAACCTGGTGGTACTTGCAGATCAAGTGTAGAAAGTCTTGGATGCCAGCTGGAAAAGCATGTTTTCTTTCCAAAATAATAATGGACGGCAGAATGGGGAAAAGAGGAAGTGCGGGCCCCCATGAGGGAGGAGGAGACGGTATAGATGGAGAAGATAGGCCCAAAGGAAGGAGGGGTGTGGAGTGACGAGTGAGTGCATTAAGGAACTGCACCATTCAGTTAGTCTTAACTTTATTCGATCAACAAGGATCATAAAGTACAAACAAGTACATATAAAACGTATAAAACATCATGGTACATCTAAAAAGCATCTACTCCATACATCCTGGGCAAGAGGACATGGGACACAGCAGTTAAATAAGAAATAAATGTTTCACACCTGTAAGCTTTCCGTCTGAACATTGCAAACAAGCAAAACAAGTCAAATAAGGAGACACGGCCGGCCGAGCAGCCGTGAAACTGAAAGCACGGCCGGCCGGCCGTGAAAGCCTTTGATCCGGCAGGGGGTGGAGCGGCACCAAGCTGGGCAACAGATGGCTGGCGATTTGATGCTGTGCACGCGCATTTTAGGTCAATGCGCTTGCGCATTGACCTAAAAGCGCACGGGCACAGCACCAAATCGCCAGTTGTTTAAAGTCTGTATAAGTGCCTATAGTCTCGCTCTGCTCAATACGCATGCGTATTGAGAGGCGAGACCTAAAAAGGGAAACTAACTAGTTCATAAATAATGGTGTAATTCATCAAACACATTTAACCCATTGGGGGATCTGGTATCAAGTAAAAGAATAAAGAAACCTTCTCTTTGACGGAGAAGTTTCTCACGGTCACCACCCCTCCCAGGGTTAGCCACAGAGCACAACAAAGTATATTTTAAGTCCTTCAGTTTTTTGTCATGCACTGCTTTAAAATGGCGTGCCACAGGATAGTTCATATCGGAATTGACTATGGCGCGGATGTGTTGCAGAATTCGTTGGTGTGCTTGCAACTTAGTGCTTCCAATATAGGAAAGAGAACATGTGCAGGTTAGTTGGTACACTACAAAATCATTGCGACATGTGAGATGTTCCTTAATCGGGATGGCCCTGTCATGGAAGGCAGATGCATAATGCGTGCCATTGACTGCAAATGTGCAAGCACGGCACGAAGTGCATCTGTAAAAGCCAGGTTTGTTAAGCCAAGTAGTTTTTGGTTGGAGCTCTGGCTGGGTTCGATCTAGGGAATCCTTCATAGAGGGAGCCCTCCTAAAGGTAATAGCCGGTGTTTTGGGCAAAAATGGACCCAAAATCACATCTGTTAGCACTATATGCCACTCTGATCTAATGATTTGGCTAAGCTTGGAAATTTGGGAGCAGTATGTGGTGATAAATCTGGCTGTCCCCGGACTTTTCACATCTGAATTCATTTTGATTTTAGGAGTTAGTAGTATCTCACGGGGACGCGTTGATACTTTGTTCAGAGCCCGATCTAACACAGCTCTATTGTAACCCCGTCGGAGGAATCTATCCCTAGATTCCAATAGACACTGTTGGGTAACATCTGGGCTACTACATATGCGCTTGATTCTGATAAATTCACCCAGGGGTATACTGTTTATGGTGTGAGCGGGGTGTGCACTGCGGGCATGCAAGATGGAATTGCCCGCAGTGCTTTTCCTGTAAAGTTTCGTCTGTATGGCATTTTTATCAATGTAAACCAGGACATCCAGAAATTCAGCAGAAGTGGATGAAATATTAGCAGTGAACTTAAGGTTCCTACTGTTGACATTGATTTCATTAACAAACTCAGCTGCCAGTTCTTATGATCCCCACCAGACGATAAAAATGTCGTCTATAAATCTCCAATAAGTAACAAGGTTGGGAAGCCAGCGTGCATGAGTGACCCCCAGGACACGCCTCTCCCACCAGCCAACATGTAAACATGAATAGCTGGGGGAGAAGCATGAACCCATGGCCACCCAGCGCTCCTGATGGTAAAAATCCTTGTCAAATTGGAAACAATTATTGAAGAGGCAGATACGAATCATATCTAGTAACATGAGATTGTGGCCCCTCATGGTAGCCTCTCTGGAATCTAAGAAAAACTGGACAGCTTCCAAACCCTGGAGATGGTTGATGCTGGTGTAAAGTGCTTCAATATCCATCACCAGGAAACACAAATCAGGACCCCAAGTGATGTGATTGATTTTAACCAAACAATCAGTGGTATCCTTAAGAAAAGAAGGGAGAGAAATCATAAGGGGTTGTAAGAAAAAATCCACATATTTTGAAATGTTCTCATTCATGCTGCCTTGGGCTGAAATAATAGGATGACCTGGGACTGGGACAGTGCACTTGTGAATCTTGGGTAACAAATAAAACAAGGTGTAATAGAATGTAATACATTCAAGAATTTTGTTTCTTCTTTTGTCAATAAGCCACGTCTATACCAGGCATTGATGTCTTTCCTGGTTTTCTCGTGGCTATTAAGCATAGCAAATTTAGTAGTCTTTGAGTAGCAAAGGGGATCACCTAGTTGGCGAGCTGCCTCAGAGACATAATCAATTTTCGCCCACAATACCGTGTTTCCCCCCTTGTCCGCACTCTTCACTACCACTTGATTGTTACCCTGGATTTTTTTAAAAAGTTTGGCGTATTGCACATTATTAAAGTCACATTGTTATTTCTTTCCCAGTGTTGACCTATTAAGAGTCTTCAGTTCTGCAATAACCCTGTCACTAAAGACATCAACAGCGTCTTTAGGCATCAAAGGCAGAAAAGTGGATTTACCCCGAAAGGCCGTGGTTGGTGACTGATTGACAGTGACAACTTGACTGACTGTAGGTTCAGTTTGTGAACTTTCTTCATTAGCTACAGAAATCAGAGTCTGTAGACCTTTTAAGTTCCTCACTTGTAATGACTCCTCACCACCCTGTGTCTCTGGTACAATGGCACGTGTATTAGGATTTTCCGGATGTAACAGAAAATACTTTTGTAATTTAATTTTTCTGATGAATTTAAAAACATTGATGCGTGCCTGGACATACGAAAAATTATTCGGTGGACAATAAGACAGCCCCAAGGAGAGGAGCTGTTCCTCCGCTTTAGAAAGAGTCATATCAGTCAAGTTGATTACTGTATTCTCTTGTACACTGGTTATTTGTTCCAATTCCTGCGCGCTCTCCCTCGCCCTCCACCTCTTTTTGGCAATACGTTTCCTGTGGCAACGTTTTTGGCTGCCACTTTGCCCGCTTGTGGAGGAATGTTCCGTGAGCGCAGAGAATATCTCCGGTCCTCGCTGACAAAATTTAATTAGTCAACTACTGAAAAAGTTGTGAGATCGGGAGCCCCTGCATCACTGGAAGGTAAACTTTCCTCAGAGGCTAGGGAGATGGTCCCTAATGTTCAAACAAAATTTTCCAAATTTAAATTAGTTTGCATATATTGCAACAAAACTATATCTTATGGTGAGCAGAGCATCACTTTACTTAATCGAGCTGCAGACAACCATCACTGCAGCAAGCAACCTTCATTTTTTTCTATTTTTTTGCTCCAGTTGAGCTGTTTGCAATTCCCTGTCTTTTCTTTCACCCCAGAAAAACTACAAAAAAAATATAAAATTGTTCTGAAAATCCCCCCCAAAAAAAAATGTTCCAAAAATCAAGAAAAATATAAAACAACAAAAAGAAAAAAAAAAACAGTTCTTTTCAGAACTACCTCCCATTTATATAAAATGACTTAAATTTTTAAACTCTGCAATTCTCTTTTTTCCCTGTTGCGCTCCCCGGTGCGCTCCCCCCGCGGGTCAATTCCCCCTTTGTTTTGGCCACCTCTTGTGTCTCGATCCTACCGAGACACAAGATGGCGGCCGCTCCGGACTGTTTCGAATGTTTACAGACACCCAAGAACCAATCAGCTTTCTGCGCGCAAGTGGCGTGTCGCGCCCGGAGCGCTCCCCGGAGCGCGTACCGGGGCGCGCTTACAGATATATATATTTTTTTGAACCTAAATTACTCAAAATCCACTGGAGCACATATCTTGAGACATAGCAAAGGCACATCGGGCTACCAGTCCCTACAATTTTGCCAAATTTGGTGTAAATCCATTCAGCCGTCGGGCTAAAAGTGAGGTCGACCGCCCTATGGAAATTAACATGGGGAAAATGCGTTTTGGGACCTCCCTTTTATCTCGGCCCCCGCTTGACGCATCCCCCCCAAACTTTCAGAGAAGGACCGGAGCTCGACGAGGCCATTTTGAGGAACTTTTCAGGCAGATTCGTCAACCGGCGCCAAAGTTATTCCAACAAGAAGAGTGCCCTCATGAAAAAGATTTAGAAAAGGGGGTGGTGATGAACAGAGTGTCTGAGTAAAACAGACCACTCTTACCCAGTCCAAAGATCAGGGCTTGATCCATCACCGTTATTTATCTCACTGCCCCATCCCAGCTCAGAACCTGGCTATATTCAGAGACTCTGTCCCTCACCACCCCTTGTTGTAAATATTTTTGTCCACCCTAAGCGTGGAAGGGTATTCTCAGATGTGAGACCCTTGCTCATTGCACCATCAGGATTCAAGCAAACCGGGCCGAAGACGGCTGTAATGCCAGAAACCGGTCCCCGGGAGCTTGTTTCCTTCCCAGTGTAAGAATTGGCTTTTGTAGTTTGGTTTGCCCTGTTCCCATCATGCACTGGGACAGGAACAGACTAATTTGCATACAGCCAGGTTCTGAAACTGGGATGGTGCAGTGAGCTAAAAAACGGTGTTGGATCTAGCCCTGATCTCTTGACTGGGTGAGAGCTTTCTGCTTAATTCAGAGACTCAGTCCCTCACCACCCCTTGTTGTAAATATTTTTGTCCACCCTAAGCGTGGAAGGGTATTCTCAGATGTGAGACCCTTGCTCATTGCACCATCAGGATTCAAGCAAACCGGGCCGAAGACGGCTGTAATGCCAGAAACTGGTCCCCGGGAGCTTGTTTCCTTCCCAGTGTAAGAATTGGCTTTTGTAGTTTGGTTTGCCCTGTTCCCATCATGCACTGGGACAGGAACAGACTAATTTGCATACAGCCAGGTTCTGAAACTGGGATGGTGCAGTGAGCTAAAAAACGGTGTTGGATCTAGCCCTGATCTCTTGACTGGGTGAGAGCTTTCTGCTTAATTCAGAGACTCTGTCCCTCACCACCCCTTGTTGTAAATATTTTTGTCCACCCTAAGCGTGGAAGGGTATTCTCAGATGTGAGACCCTTGCTCATTGCACCATCAGGATTCAAGCAAACCGGGCCGAAGACGGCTGTAATGCCAGAAACCGGTCCCCGGGAGCTTGTTTCCTTCCCAGTGTAAGAATTGGCTTTTGTAGTTTGGTTTGCCCTGTTCCCATCATGCACTGGGACAGGAACAGACTAATTTGCATACAGCCAGGTTCTGAAACTGGGATGGTGCAGTGAGCTAAAAAACGGTGTTGGATCTAGCCCTGATCTCTTGACTGGGTGAGAGCTTTCTGCTTAATTCAGAGACTCTGTCCCTCACCACCCCTTGTTGTAAATATTTTTGTCCACCCTAAGCGTGGAAGGATATTCTCAGATGTGAGACCCTTGCTCATTGCACCATCAGGATTCAAGCAAACCGGGCCGAAGACGGCTGTAATGCCAGAAACCGGTCCCCGGGAGCTTGTTTCCTTCCCAGTGTAAGAATTGGCTTTTGTAGTTTGGTTTGCCCTGTTCCCATCATGCACTGAGACAGGAACAGACTAATTTGCATACAGCCAGGTTCTGAAACTGGGATGGTGCAGTGAGCTAAAAAACGGTGTTGGATCTAGCCCTGATCTCTTGACTGGGTGAGAGCTTTCTGCTTAATTCAGAGACTCTGTCCCTCACCACCCCTTGTTGTAAATATTTTTGTCCACCCTAAGCGTGGAAGGGTATTCTCAGATGTGAGACCCTTGCTCATTGCACCATCAGGATTCAAGCAAACCGGGCCGAAGACGGCTGTAATGCCAGAAACCGGTCCCCGGGAGCTTGTTTCCTTCCCAGTGTAAGAATTGGCTTTTGTAGTTTGGTTTGCCCTGTTCCCATCATGCACTGGGACAGGAACAGACTAATTTGCATACAGCCAGGTTCTGAAACTGGGATGGTGCAGTGAGCTAAAAAACGGTGTTGGATCTAGCCCTGATCTCTTGACTGGGTGAGAGCTTTCTGCTTAATTCAGAGACTCTGTCCCTCACCACCCCTTGTTGTAAATATTTTTGTCCACCCTAAGCGTGGAAGGGTATTCTCAGATGTGAGACCCTTGCTCATTGCACCTTCAGGATTCAAGCAAACCGGGCCGAAGACGGCTGTAATGCCAGAAACCGGTCCCCGGGAGCTGGTTTCCTTCCCAGTGTAAGAATTGGCTTTTGTAGTTTGGTTTGCCCTGTTCCCATCATGCACTGGGACAGGAACAGACTAATTTGCATACAGCCAAGTTCTGAAACTGGGATGGTGCAGTGAGCTAAAAAACGGTGTTGGATCTAGCCCTGATCTCTTGACTGGGTGAGAGCTTTCTGCTTAATTCAGAGACTCTGTCCCTCACCACCCCTTGTTGTAAATATTCGTGAAAAAGAGCCACACAGCAGGTAGGTATTGGTTCAGTACTTTAATGATAGAAGCTGCAGCGTCCTGTTGAAAACAAACATTGTAATAGGAGTCCTTGTGCCGACGCGTTTTGTGCAATGTATGCACTCCTTCATAGGCGGACTGTTTTTGATAGCGTTCAGCAGGCCACAGCACCTGATATACACGTGACTCTCTCCCAAGTGGGTGGAGGCAGTCGCACTGCCTTCTGGTCAAGGAAGTGCTGTGGCATCAAATTACAGTGAATTGCTTGTACGCTGTCACATATAAACACTATATAAAATCCCCAGTGAGTTGATGCCGGTTACAAAGCAGGGAGACTACACCATCCGACTACCATCACGCACCTCCTGCACCTTGCTGCTGACGTCTTATGGCACCTGCAAGGGCCGTGGACCACGGCGGGGCTCCTTTCGTGGCTGGACCGACCGCAAATATCCAACAAGAAGAGTGTCCTTGAGAAAAAGAG
This sequence comes from Lissotriton vulgaris, assembly GCF_964263255.1. Taxonomy (NCBI): domain Eukaryota; kingdom Metazoa; phylum Chordata; class Amphibia; order Caudata; family Salamandridae; genus Lissotriton; species Lissotriton vulgaris. The sequence goes on along the minus strand of NC_141691.1, from coordinate 676,214,643 downwards.
CCACTCAGCAGGTAGGTATCGGTTCAGCACTTTAATGATGGAAGCTGCAGCGTCCTGTTGAAAACAAACATCGTAATAGGAGTCCTTGTGCCAACGCGTTTTGTGCAATGTATGCACTCCTTCATAGGCGGACTGTTTTTGATAGCGTTCAGCAGGCTACAGCACCTGATATACACCTGACTCTCTTCCAAGTGGGTGGAGGGAGTCGCACTGCCTTCTAGTCAATCAAGTGCTGTGGCATCAAATTACAGTGAATTGCTTGTATGCTGTCACATATAAACACTTTATAAAATCCCCAGTGGGTTGATGCAGGTTACAAAGCAGCGAGGCTACACCATCCGACTCCCATCACGCACCTCCTGCACCTTGCTGATGACGTCGTATGGCATCAGCAAGGACCGTGGACCACGGCGGGGCTCCTTTCTCGGCTGGACCGGCCGCAAATATCGAACAAGAAGAGTGTCCTCGATCTTTTGGAACTCAACAGTGAACTCTTGAAGTTGTTTTGAAAAATCAGCCTGAAAGCATTTCTTGCAGATGGCAACTCCTATTCTAGCTCTGATGTAGTTCTGATGTATCTGACTTACAACCTGCCTCCAAATCTTCTCCAATCACAGGCAGCCTCCCCGTGGAGATTCTCACTTTTTAAAAACTAGTATGCTGAGACCTCAAGGTATTACGAACAAAAAAGCCCTCCACACTTTCAAAATGGATAGTACTATTATTGTCAAGCATGCAGACAAAGGTGGTGGCTTTGTCCTACAGGACATAGGGGCACATGAATCATATTAAATACCGGTCGCACACGCCCCTTGGCAACCGGTATTTTGGCATTTGGAATACATCAACCCGAATGCAAATTCACAATTTAAGTAATCGCAAAATTTGCCATTACTTAAATTGCGAATGCATTTAGGGAATCGCAAATTGCGATTCCCTAAATGCAATGCTTGATGCAATTCAAATAGCGAATCCGCAATTAGGGATCGCAAATTACCATCAATTTAAACTTGATGGTAATTTGCGAAAACTTTGAAAAATGCACTAAGGTGCATTTTTCAAAGTTCCATGTTCACACACACATGCCCTTGGGGCATGTGTGTGCGCTACATGTGGTAACATGAAAATTTCAGGGGTGCAACAGGGTGTCCTGTTGGCACCCTTCGAAATTGCATGCGCAATTTGCGAGTACCTATTGGGTGCTCGCAAATTGCACATGCAATTCCCATTCATTCCTTTGGGCCTTTAGGCCCATAGAAATTAATGGAATGCCGTTCCTTAATTGCGACTCGCAATTTGCGAGTCGCAATTAAGGAATGTGTAGGAATCACAATTTGGTTTGCAATTCCTACAAGCATAGGGATTTGCGATTCCTAAATTGCGATTTCCTAAAAAAGCTAGTTAGGAATCACAAATCACATGTATATGGCCTATAGATTCATAAAAACTGGAGATCCTGCGCCAACCCAATAACCCTGAACATTATGCAAAACTTACTAAAGATCCTAACTGAGATACAAAGTGAAATACACAGACTTACAAATGCAGCTAAAGAGATGGGTCTTCTCAACAAAAATGAGTTCTCATATCCCAATGTGCGCAACCCATGCACTCCAATTATTCATACTCTTTCTAAAGTTCACAAAAAACTTCATAGGCCCCACCCCGGCAGGCCCACTATTTCAGGGTGCAGTTCAATCTTGGAGTCGATTTGTCAATACATTGGCTTCTTCATCAAGCCCCTTGTGCCCATCACAGAATGCTATATGTGATAGCATGGATTTTATAAATCTCTTTGAAGACTTTCACCTACTCACACCAGGACCCTTTTTGGTTACTCTGGACATAGAATCCATTTATACGAACATGCTCCAATTAGATGGCATCAATGTCATACATAGCATCTTTAGCCGCAGACCCAGACCACCCCAGGTTCCAACATCATTCCTTAAATCATTGCTGGAACTGGTCTTCACACGAAATGTCTTTAAATTTGACAACATTTCATATTTAGAGATAAAGGGACTTCCTTGGGGGCAGTTTTTGCACCAAATTGTGTAGTATTGTACTTGGAGGACCTAGGACAGAGAGTCATTCTCCCCAACACTAATCCTTTCAGAGCACATATTGCTCTATGGAAGAGATATATAGATGACTCCTTCATGATTTGGGAGTATGACTCTCAGACACTGCTATTACTTCAGACATGGTTAAACCAAAACTGTGATGCCTTTAGATTCACTAAGCAACCCCATCAATCAGAAATCTCTTTCCTGGCCCTGTCTGTTTGTATTGAAAATGAGCATCTCTACACAGCCCTTTATAGGAAGCCTATGGTGGGATACACTCTCCGGGCATACAACAGTCCCCATCCATGCTCACTAAGGGACAGACTACTATATAGTAAATTCTTAAGATTAAAAAGCAATTGCAAACACAAACGAGATTTCTTCGGGGAGGAGATCCTACTGCACTAGTTACTTGAACATGGCTATCCCAAAAGCTTGATTAGATGCTCTGCTAAGAGAGCATTCTATACATGCCAACCCTCCCGATTCAGGTGGAAGACTACCAATTCCAAGACTGGTCTCCCGCCTCCTGATTCCTGCAGGCAGAAACCCGATTTGGATTGCTGAATATGATCTGCTGGAGACAAGGCAGCTTGAGCTTGGAAATATATATCTTGAGTACGAATGCTTTGCCCATAACTCTTGGAGGGAGAGATTAGAGGGTGAGAGACCTCGACATTTCATTTTTGGCAGTTTTACAAACCAAAGAGTTTAGAACTCTGTTTTGTTTGTGCCATGTTATTGAACTGCCAAAAATGAAATGCTGATTGTCGGTCGCCATACATGCCAATAGACTGATTCAGACAGACGCCTCTGCTTCAGTCTAAGTCAGTGCAGAAAATGTATTCTCCAAAAGCATTAAAAACACTGGCATATTTAAGTAGCTGGAGACCTTACGTTTGAGCCACCTACGTTTGCTTACAAGCGGGAAAGGAACTTAATAAAGACTATCTTGCCCTGCAGTCATACCATCACCCAGCCTAGCTTGCACCATTACTGAGTGTTGGAGCCTTCCCCCCATGAAAGGCCAATACAAATGCAGACCATGTACCTTTTTGCATTGAGAAGAAGGAATTGACACATTAGCATTTCACTACATCTTTGAGATTTTTCTCAAATTGCCACACTGCCAAAGTAATATATGCCATTCTATGTACTTGTAACCTACTGTACATTGGCCAAACCACACAAACATAAGGATTCGCATATGTCCGCATAGGAGTCGCATCAGATGCAAGGTCTTCACTGCCCCTCCAGTGTCAATTTCTTTTAGATTTTGTTCATCGTCAAGTAAGTAAATAGATAAGTCAAAATAGGTTTATTTTCTTTGGCTTGTATAATACAAAGCAGTACTGAGCACATTTTCACATGGAACTGAGCTTACTTAAAGAGCAAGTAGTAAACATATGCACATACCACTTAATGTGCTTTCTCCTCTCATCTCGTTTGTGCAATACAATACTATTACGCTGAATAGCAATCACCTGGAGTATGCTAAGGGAGCCATGGCTTAGAAGGGTCTCTCTCCCTGTGATAATCTGCTAGAGTGACGCCAACAGTTTCAGCCATGCAGCACAGCATTCCCAGAGTATGTACAAAAGAGGGTTTGAACCAGCCGGCTACACCATTACCCCCTCATGGGTCCTCCCCGTCCCAGTCCTAACAACGTGAGGCAGTCCTGCCTCCACCCAGCCAATCACAACGCCAGTATTTCAATAATACATAAGCCCCGCCCACCTACCGCCATGCCTGTTTTTTTTCTGCTCCGACGGCTGTCGGAACGCTGGTGCTCCCGGTTCCGGTCCCTGGATCCAGTTTCCTTTGGTGGCGGTTCCGTGAGTTTTTTCTTGTGTGTTTTATTTAATACTGTTGTATTTCTTGTAATGCACGGCTCGGCCGATCCGGTTTTCCGGTCAGCCGTGCTCCTGTTCTGGGGTCAGGTGTGCTCCCTGCTCATGTGCTGGGCTGGGGCGGGGAGTTTTAATGGTATCCTGGCCTCAGGTCGTTCCGGCGCTGCTGCACTATCGCAGCGTCCGGCCCCCGCGGCCATTCTCTTTTTGACCTGTGGCTGTGGGTGGAGACATCAGGGCTGCCCTCTTTTTATTTCATATTCCTACACACCTTTGCGTGATTGGTTGATTGGGGGCAGTATTTATTGGAGGTTGCTGGGCGCTTCCTGTGTTGTGGTGATTTCCTGTTTGGTAACTTCTGGGTTTTGTCACCATGAGTGAGGGGCCTTCTTCTCCTGTGCCGGCTAAGGCTGTTTCCAAGCAGCATAATATTCAGGATCTGCTGGAGGACGACGTCTTGCAGATTTCTAGGGCTGATTTAAGGGACTTGATTGATTCTACGGTCCAGTCTGCGCTGCTGGAGCCTGCGGCTAAGCGGGCTAAGGATGATGAGGAAGGACTGGACCATTCCCCTAAGGAAAAGTACATCCAGGGCAAGGTTTTTTCGGACATGCTGGTGCATATTCGAGAGGTGCTTGGGTTTGACCCTAAATCCCTGTCTGAAGATGGATTTTACGCTCAGTATAGTTCCTCTGTGGTGGATGACCTCCCCTTCCATGATGTCCTGAAGGATATCCTCACTAAGGAGTGGCTGGAGGTGGATAAGCAGGGTATTCCACGATTCCTGGGGAAGCGATATCGCCTGGCGGACTTTGATTCCCAGTTTCCTGCGATTCCGAAGGTTAATTCTCTTTTGTCTTCTATGGCTTCCTCCTCTTCCTCTTTGTCTTCGGAGGAGTCTTCCTGTCTGATCCCGTGGAGCGTAAGGTGGAATCTGCTCTCAAGCGTTCTTACGCCGCTTCTCACTTTGGGGTGCGTGATAGCACTTATGCGGCCTATGCGTCACAGGTCCTGCTCAAGGATTTCGAGAGGCTGTTTGACTGTCTTCAGGATCATGGGGACCCTACTCCTGTGTTGGCTCAAATGGAGGTTTTGGCGCAATTCCTGTCAGATGTCACTTTTGATTCCTTGTGGGCTTTCTCCTCGGCTGCTGGGGCGGCGGTGGCTGGGAGGAGGTCTCTGTGGACAAAGCCATGGCGTCTTGATGCTGCTCAGAAGTCTTTGGTCCATAAACTGCCTTTTGAGGGTCCTCGTCTCTTTGGGGATGCCTTGAATTCGATGGTGCAGCGCTCTGCGGAGGAGAAGAAGTTGTTGAAGCCTTTTCAGCCTGCTCCTAAGAAAAGGTCTTTTTTCCAGAAGCAGGGGTTTCAGGGGGTTTTGTCCTCTCAGCCCTTTCGTGGTCGGGCCCGTGGTCGGGGGCCGCGTTCCAGTATAAATCCCGGCCTCAGCAGCAACAGCAGCAGCAGCTGCCACAGCCTCCCTCTGGTGCTGGACAAAAGTGACTATGCCTCTGTGGGGGCTCGTCTCCATTTGTTTCTGGACCGTTGGTCAGCTCTGATCTCCGATCAATGGGTCTTGGATATCATCAGGTGGGGTTACCGGATTCCCTTCCGAGGCCCTCCCCCTCTGGATTGTCTTCTGGTTACCCCGTTGTCAAGAGACCCTGTGCGGCGGTCTGCCATGTTGTCCGGCGTCGCCATGCTGTTCCGGAAAGGGGCGGTGGTGCCGGTTCCGGTGGAGGAAGTGGGCCTGGGGTTCTATTCCCATCTGTTTCTGGTTCCAAAACCCGATGGATCCTTCCGCCCCATATTGAATCTCCGTTCCCTGAACAAGTTGGTGCGGTTGGATCATTTTCAGATGGTCTCGTTGCAGTCCGTCATTCCCCTCATCCAAGAGGGAGATTTTTTGGCTTCCCTGGACTTGGAGGACGCCTATTTTCACGTTCCGGTCCATCCTGCCAGTCAGCGGTTCCTGAGGTTTGTGTTCCAGGGGATGCATTTCCAGTTTCGGGTTCTGCCATTCGGCCTCTCCACTGCTCCCAGGACTTTTACCAAGGTATTGGCTCCTGCTGTGGGGGTTTTGCAACATCGGGGTTTCTCCGTGTTTCCCTATATTGATGATTGTTTGGTCTCTGCTTCCTCCTTCCCTCAGGCTCTTCTGGCGGTGGAGGCTACATTGTCCCTGTTCAAGGAGCTGGGGTTCAAGGTGAATTTGGCCAAGTCTCATCTGGTTCCTGTTCAGAGACTTCAGTTCATCGGGGGTCTGTTCGACACCTCTCTGGGGCGGTGTTTCTCCCTCCTGTTTGGATCCTTTCCTTACAGACTCTGCTGCGGGATCTGTTGAGTCGTCCCTCTGCCCCGGCTCGTGTTTGGTTGCGGGTCCAGGGGTTGATGGCTGCGACCACTGCTGTGGTTCCTTGGGCTCGCCTCCATCTCAAGCCCTTGGTGACTCATCTGTTGGCTCGGTGGGACCCCTCCCGGGCGGATTACGAGACTCTGATTCCTCTCTCTCCTGCTCTGATTCAGGACTTGGACTGGTGGCTTTGCACTCCCAACCTGGAGAAGGGGGTGCGGTTTTGTCTTCCTCCTCCCCTTTTGTTGACGACGGATGCCAGTCTCTGGGGTTGGGGGGCCACTTTGGGGTCCTTGGAAGCCAAGGGTCGGTGGTCTCAGGGTGCCTGCACCCGTTCCTCGAACTGGCGGGAGTTGGCGGCAGTCTGGGAGGCGGTGCAGTTCTTTCAGGTTCATCTCCTTGGGGCGAATCTGTTGGTTCGTACCGACAACCAGGTGGCTCGTTGTTACTTGAACCGTCAGGGGGGGACCAGGTGCGCGTCTCTGAACATGTTGGCCTCCATGATTTGTGCTTGGGCGGAATCTCATCTGTTGGCCTTGAGGGCGGTGTACATTCCGGGACGGTTGAATTTTCATGCGGACGCTTTGAGCCGCGACCTTCCATCTTCTGTTCTGTACCATCTCTCTCTTCCTCTGTTCCTGTCCCTTTGCCTTCGGTTCGGGACTCCTTGGATCGATCTTTTTGCGTCCCCTCACAACTCTCTCCTGCCCCGGTTTTGTTCGGAGGTGCTGTGTCCTCAGGCTTGGGCGGTGGATGCTCTTTCGATTCCCTGGCCTTCGGGCCTTCTGTATGCTTTTCCTCCCATTCCCCTCCTCCCGAGGGTGCTGCAGAAGATTCGGAGGGAGAAGGTTTCGGTCCTGTTGATTGCTCCTTTCTGGCCTCGCCGCATTTGGTTTCCTCTCCTGCTGAAGCTGGCGGAGGGTCGGTTTGTCCGGCTTCCTTTGTGTCCATCTCCTCTTCAGTTTCCACTCCTGTCTCTGCCTTGTCTTCGTCGTTTGCAGCTGACGGCTTGGCTCTTGAGCGGTTGACTTTGGAGTCTTTGGGTTGTTCGTCGGTGGTGGCTCGTGACATCCAGTTGTCTCGGCGCCCTTCGACCCTTAAGTGCTATGGCCGCCATGGGGGCGTGGCTTGGACGCCGATCGGGATGGCGGCGTGAACTCGCAGCTCCGCGCGGAATCCTGCTAATTCTCCTGCTTTTTGCACCTTGGGCGACCCGAGGTCGACACTCCTGCCCTCTGAAGTGTGAGGGGACAGCTGGGCACAGACGGAAAGTTGCTGGGGGACTGCTGGCCCCGAGGAGACCGAGTTGGGCGACGGCCGAGGTGTTGCCGAGAGTGAGAAGAAAATGGCGGCGATGAGGTCGGGCAGCCCCGGACATCAACTTTGAGCCGAGTTGTCGCCGACTGGCGGGAAGCCCTGCAGCCGATAGATCGAGGCATTGGGGACAGAGGCGTCAGCTCCAGAGGCCAGTGGACAGTGATCCGCCCCGCCCGGACTCTGGGGACCCTCGCTGGCCGCCATCTCTATCTCCTTCCTTCCCCCCTCAGGCTTCCGAGGGGGTCGGCTGAACAGTGCTCGCCACGCTGGCCATTGGCCCTGAGGGCATCGGCGGTGGCACTTGATCCTGCTCAGTATCAGAGAGTTGGCGCCGAATTACGAGGGCAGAAGCTGGACGGGCTTCTGGGCCTGTGACGCAGTACCCTGAAATGGCGGCGGCCGGAGGGCTGGTGGCCGAGGAGCGCGCTGAGGGGGACCTGGCGGCACGGTCGCAGATGGGTGAGACTTCCCCGCCGGAGTTGGACCAGGAGCAGCGGCTGAACCGACGTCTAGACGCCATACTCGATGCGATCACCTCGACCAAGGAGGCGCTGCACCAGGACATCGCACAAGTGGCCACGGAACTGGGGCTATTGAGAGCGGACCACGCGAAGCTGGCGGATAGGGTCAAGGACCATGATCAGCTGTTATTGGACCTGAAACCGTCGGTGGTGACCGCGGAACACAAGATCACAGACATACTGGCCCGGTTGGACTCGCTGGAACGACGGGCGGAGGATGCCGAAGGCCGCAATAGGCGAAACAACGTGCGGGTCGTAGGCCTGCCGGAACGAATTGAGGGGGAGGATGCGGTGGCCTACATGGAGTCCTGGTTCCGCACAGTGGTGGCACCGGAGGGGCTTACTCCTTTCTTTACTCTGGAGCGAGCCCACAGGGTGCCTGCTCGCCCACCAGGGCTTGGCCACCCCCCCGACCGATGGTGGTGCGGCTCCTCCACTATAAAGACCGGGATCTCCTCATCCAGAGGGCTAGGATGTCGGGCCCATATGAGGTGGTAAACAGCAAGGTTACGATCTTCCCGGACTACACTCAGGCGGTCCAGAAGAACAGGGCATCGTTCCTAGCGGTGAAGAAGGAGCTACGGGAGGAGGGCATCCAATATTCCTTGCTCTACCCGGCCAAGCTGCGGGTCATACTGGATGGGACTACGCACTTCTTCCAGACTCCAGACGAAGTATGGCAGTGGCTGGAATCGTATAGAGCGGGGACGGACAGGTCGCATAAAAGTAGGCGAGATCAGCCTAAGCAACCCCGGATTAGACAATCGCAGCGCATCAATCAGCGCCAGCGGGAGAAACGGGAGGCTCAAATGGCTGCGGAAAAGAGAGATGCGCTCGCAGCAACGGCGGCCATCACGAGGTCGCAACAGAACAATGATCTGGTGGAAACGGACTAGGGCGGGGAAGGCAGCAGGACAGGAGAGGACCTCTCGGAAGCGGAAAGCTCGAAGGGGCCGGTGGTGACCCCCCAGACCTCTGATGGGATATTTTGCGGTTGAGACTGTGTTGGGACTTGGTCGAGACCTGTTGGTAGGGTGGTATCCTGTTGGCGATGAGTGGGTTGCCGGGAGGGGGGCTGAGTGCGCAGAATGGGATGAGGGCGCGGGATGTGGGCTCCGCTAGCTGGGGTCGCGATAACTCACCCCCCTTGGGCCCTTAAGGCCTTCTGTGGTGGAGACCACAGGGTAGGAGAATGGGTAGTTGGTTCGAGGTTTGGATTGGGGCTGACATTGGGTTCGTAGGCTCTGTCCTGGGGAGTGGGGTTTGGGGTGTTGTTCTGTTCGGGGTGTGTTCTGGGGGGGGCAACTGCTTTGGGGGGGATGTGAACTTTTGTTTTTTAGCTCGGACTGATCGATGTTGGTATGGGGGCATTACCTAACTTGAAATGCCTGACGTGGAATGTCCGGGGGCTGCGAACTATGGTTAAACGCCACAAAGTACACGCATACCTGGTGCGCAGGGGGGTCCAGATTGCTATGCTACAAGAAACCCATCTGACCAAAAAAGAGTGCGCTGCGTTGCAAAAAAGATGGCGGGGCCAGGTGTTCGGCACCACTTACTCGGCATATGCCAGGGGGGTACTGATTTGGGTGAGGGCGGGGATACCGTTCCAGGTGTTGAATCAAGTAGTGGACCCTGATGGTAGGTTCGTAGCAGTGGAGGGGAGGCTGTATGGAAGGGATGTGGTTCTCTGTTGTGTGTATGCGCCAAATACTGATCAGGCTCGATATTTTGATGGCCTCTCTGGGTCCTTGGCCTCTTTCCTGGCGGGCCCGATAGTGTTAGGGGGGTACTTCAACTCGATTACGGATGTGGCTCTGGATAGGTCCCACCCCCCCCTAGTAGACTCCCCGGTGCGCAGGTTGGCCATGCACAGGAAGGACTGGCAGGACAGATGGGGGTTGCTGGATGTTTGGCGGGAGCAGCACAGAGACACCAGGGATTATTCCTTTTACTCTGCTCTCCACGCACTACATGTGAGGATAGATTCAGTGCTATGTAGTGGGTCCCTAGCCCCATTGATTTCCCATACGGAGTACCTGGCTAGAACCATCTCGGATCATAACCCCCTTTTGGTACACATCCAGTGGCAGCAGGAGCGCTCAGCGATACCAACATGGCGGCTCCAGCCAGATACGCTGGAGGACTCAGTATTCAATGACGCTGTCCAGCAAGGCATCGACCGCTACTTTGGCGAGAACGAGGGTACGGCCGCGAGTAGGTCCACTGAATGGGATGCAATGAAAGTGGTGGTGAGAGGGGTGTGTCTGGGTAGGTTTTCGAATGCTCGTACGACTGTGTTGAATGCACTTATGAAAGCGGAAGAGACTTTGAGAGATTTGGAGCGCCGCAGGCCGGCCAGGCCTGACTTACAGACCCAGTTATTGGAAGCGAAGGAAGTGGTCGCCACCGAGACGGAACGGTTGAGGTGTTACGACTACAGGCAGTACGTCATCAGAGCGCATGCAGAACGGGACAAGGTGGGCACGCTCTTGGCCAGACTTGCTAACCCGGAACTTAGGGGCTGCCCGATCCTTAGCATTAGCAACGCACGGGGGGAGATGGTGTATTCCCAGGCAGCGGTGTTGGAGTGCTTTCGGGTGTATTATCAGGAATTGTATCAGAGTCAGTTGGGAGTGGAGGTCCAGGAAATAGCGGAGTACCTAGGGGCGAGGCAGCTTCCGGTCCTAGACGAAGAGGACGCGAAAGAGTTGGGCGGCCCGATCACGCTCACTGAAATACGGGCGGCCATTAAACATATGGCTCGCAATAAAACGCCCGGGGTGGACTGGTTACCAATAGAATTTTATCAGCAGTATGTCGACAGCCTGGCCCCCAGGTTACTGGTGGTGTACACGGAAGCTTATGAGACAGGGGGCTTGCCGGGGTCCATGCGTGAGGCCTTGATTGTGCCGCTCCTAAAGCCTGGCAGGGATGCAACAGATGTGAGTTCCTATCGCCCGCTGTCCATGTTGACGGTGGACTACAACATCCTGAGCCGAATTCTAGCCACCAGACTGGCCCCACACATGACGGGCCTGGTGCACAGGGATCAGGCTGGGTTTATCCCCACGAGGAGCACGGCGCTGAATATTCGCCGCCTGGTGGGGATAATGGACGCCATCTTGGATGGGGACGGGGCCCAAGCGGTCCTATCCGTGGACATTGAGAAGGCCTTTGATAGTTTGGAATGGGCTTTCCTGGATGGTGTGCTGGAGAGGTTTGGCATGGGCGAGGGGTTCCGCCGGTGGACGAGGGTCTTATATGCCTCGGCGACGGCGCGGGTGCGTTTGGGTGGTCTGGTGTCTGCGGCATACCCGGTGGGCAGGGGCACGAGACAGGGGTGCTCCCTTTCCCTCCTATTGTTTGCTCTGGCGATGGAGCCTTTGGCGGTCCATGCGAGGTCGGGTGACAAATACGCGGGGATAGCCAGCGGTGGGCAGCAGCATCACATATCGCTGTATGCGGATGACCTACTCCTGTACCTCGACGACACGGCGCGGGCCCTGGAAGGAGCGATGGACCTGTTATCGGAGTTTGGCCGGCTGTCCGGCCTTAAGGTCAACTGGGTGAAGACCTGTGTGTTTCCGCTGAGAGCAGAGTCGCCCAACCCTGCTCGCGACCTGGGGGTGGTCTGGGAGCCATCTTGCTTCACTTATCTGGGAGTCCGTGTCTACCACGCGACCGCGGACCTATTGGAGGGCAACATTGGTCGGTGCGTTCGGGCATTGAGGGGCAGCATCTCCTTCTGGTCGACCCTCCCGCTGACAGTTCTGGGTAGGATTGCTCTTTTGAAAATGGTGGCGCTCCCCCGCTTCCTGTACTACTTCCGGACGTTGCCTATCTGGATTCCTCAGGGGATCTTTAGAGACCTGAAGACGATGATTACTGGTTTCCTATGGGGACATGGCCGCCGTAGGGTGGCTCTGAGCACGCTGCTTCGCCCCAGATTGAGGGGGGTATGGCGGTACCCGACTTTGAACTATATTATTTGGCGGTGCAACTGCAGGTCCTCACGCAAAATGTGGCCAGGGTGTTTAGGGGTCCGGAGGAGGACCGAGAATTGGGGATACAACGCCATGTGCTGTCCTATTGAGGAAATATAAATTTTATGGTCAAGAAATGTTCCCTAGCGTGTACCCCACCGTCTCCATGTACGAGCTTAAAGTGCATGTAACTTCCCTCCTGTGCCAGCTATGAAGACGCAAATACATTTGCGTCCAACGTTAACATGTTCTCTTTCAGATCCACCCTGAACGGGTTGAATATTCCGTTCCTAAGTATGCCATGCCAACGTCTTTTTGTGGTGTACTTTACACGTTTTTCAGCTCTGGCGAAGTAGGCCCCTGAATTCTGCCATCGAGCTTTTTCCTGCCTTCTGACTCTGAACGCCTCAGCCTGGGCTGCCTCTGTACCCGTGACCCCTGCCTTACTCCCTGCGCGGCTAACGGCGCTTAGCTCAGCCTGCTGCCTGCCAAGACTGTATTCAACCTTCGAATAATCTGCTCCGCTCCTTAAACATACATTCCTGCCTACTAGTTCAAGTAAACATTCTTCCAGCTGCAGAGCAAAGGGCCCGGCCTCACTGTCTCCGTGCAAGTAATTCATAGCTTCTGTTACCATGGTAGGCCCATGCCCCCTCGCATCTCATGCAGACACGTAGACGCTTATACATGCACTCACAGTCAGTATAGAATAGCCTCTGCCCAAGAGACCTTTCCCTCTAGATAATATGGTTCCCAAACATCAGATATGATATAGGTACGAGTTGATCTGACATGCCAGACTTCTGTCTCTTTCCGCTAGTGTAAATGTCAAGTCCCCTGCACCCTCCAGCTTCACGTCAATCACACGTCATGCAGCTGCGCGCGCATCCAGACCTCAGATTTCTGCTGACACTGCAAGATTCTGCTATGTATCCACCCACTTGTGACACTTTTATGTGACGTTTCTAGCACACACCTCTATGTTCACGCCCAGTTCACGCCTTTTGATTACGTATTGCTAACACGTGTGTGTTTTTATCTTGTTTCTCTCAGCTGTTACGCCTACTGTATTGGTATTCATTATATGGTTTAAGTATAAAAGTTATGTCTTGTCAATAAAGTATGCTCTATCCCTTCCTGCACCCCAGTGGTGTCAGGAATCCGATATCCGGTTCAAGAACCATTCCTTTTTAAGGAATAAAACCCCTAAGAACTCTAACACCACGGACTCTGCGTCTTTCTTTCCGATTGAGTTATTTTTGTTTAAGTACTTACCTGCATAGAAATTAGGACGGTAAATCAAATATTTACCACATTATTTTGGCGCCCGAATAGGGACCCCTCCCCCACCTTACGCGCCGGTTGGTGCGTTGCAACCTTTGCCCCCTGCCATAAGTCAAGACGGACAATTACGTGTACCCGCAGGATTTCCTGTATCTCCCTCTGGCCCACGGAGGTGACGGAGACTGCGATCAGCACCCAGACGAGGCGGTGAGGAGTGCGGAGGATCCCGACCAGAGCCTAGCCGAAAGAAGCAAGGTCCGAGGTGTCAAGAGGCCCACCAGTTTCCGAAGTATCCACGTGTCGAGTCGAGTCGAGCCGAGTCCGGTCCAGTCCAGTCGAGTTTTCCGAGGCCTTCTGTTCCGTGCTTCCCGGTGAGTACCATTGCTGGGACGTATCTAGACGGGTGCATTATTATGTATCCGGTAAAGACGGGTTTGGGTACACAAACGCGGTCTGCACTGTTTTAGACAGTGTATCTGTACTGTTTAGCAGTATATCAAGCATTCAAGTTCTTGCACTGTTCTCGACAGTGTATCTGTGCTGTTTAGCGGCACATCTAGTATCAAGGTAGTCATATATGTTCAAAATGTTTTTTCATGTGATTAATGTCGTGGTATGAGTGACTGTTTGATGTACATTACTGTGTTTTTGTGTAACTAGCTGTGTTCAGAGTAAGTAACAAGTATCAAGTATCCAGTACTAAGTAATAAGATGCCGTTTTTCAATAAATTAAGACAGATAGGAACTAGGAAAGGGATACTAGAGGAAGAAATTCCTATCCCCCCTAGGGACACTCCTGGAAATTTTATGTACCATAAGCATGGCTTAGATGCCATACTGTATCTAGATTTATGGGCCGATTATACCAAGCACCTAGACGAGAGACACAGATGGCCCGTTACAGGAACATGGGATGCCGAGTGCATCATGAAGGTAGAAGAAGCGCTATGGAAAAAGAAAGCCAGACAATCTCAGAAAGACGCCATAGAATTTTGGCGTAAAGAATCACATAAACGTGCCGAAAAAGCACTTCGCAAAGAAGACAGACATAGAGAAGAGTCGGATAGAGTCCGAGAAAACGAATTAGTTAATGAAGGGATCCGAGTAAAAGCAGAACAAGTAGACCGTATGCGAAACAATCTTGTAAATGGCATGTACTTTGTGACTTCAGAAATACCAAAAAATCTGCCGCCGCCATTGGTTCCGACTAAAGTAAGTCACAGGACCACCAAAGACATATTCCTTGCTTCCTATCTAGACGATGTAGCACCCGCTTACACCAATCCACGTGCCCGCGTCCCGCCTACTGACGGTGACGGAGGTGGCAACCCGCCTCAAGACCATATCCCGCCATTGCCGCAACAAGGTTCACCCGTTCGACAGCCTGCTCCGCCCCCTCCTCCACTTCCACCACTTCCCACACCTAAGGTTGATATACCAAATCCGATTGCGCCTGATCCTAATAAGAGACAAGTTCAGGCACAGATACTGACTCCACAGACATACAATTTTCAAGTCCCCGCTACAGGAGGTGAGACAGGAGGTCTCCAGACCCCGCCAGCAACACACCGATTGAACTTTAGGGACATAATGAAGCAACGTACACCCCAATCACCCCGTCTCGACATGCTTAAAGAACCCCTTCCATTTTGCAGATATGATCCAGTACCCGGTAAAGACGATAGAATGTTGTTAGCATCACTACGCTTACGAAAAGTTGCAGATTACCTAGTGTTAATTCCAGGAATGACCGAACACCTAGATAGAATATATCATTTTGTCCAGACTGGGGAAGATCCTGAAAGTATTACAGAGGCCCTGGCTCACCAGAAAGTTGACACTCAAGGTTGTATATTACGTTTCTTCATAAATTGCTTAATAAGAGAACGAGACAGGCCTGGAGTAGACCAGGAAGAGATGGAAGCACTAAACAAGTGGGGTCAAAATATAGCCGACGGAAACCATGATAAACTGAATTGTATAGCAAGTATGTACAAGAAAATTAGAAAAGCAGTAATAGAAATACACGAAAAAGAAAAAGAAAAAGAAAGAGGCAGAAACAGAGACGTATGAAAGACACGAAAATGAAAATGTTAGTGGCCCAGTCGGTTCCAGCCGACGGCCAGAGAAAGGGTACGACCCAGACAGGTAATGCAGCAGCTCCCGTTAAAGGGACATGCAACTATTGCAAGCAGCCAGGTCACTACGTACATGAATGTCCAGTCCTGAAACACAATATAGCAACAGGTAAAACTAAAGAAAGACCGCATCCGCCTAGACAAGACCAGGTCCAGCAACAGACTTTACAGAATTCACAACCTATGCATGCTCCACCACATACAGCACAGACCGCAGCGGTATCACAGCCACAGCCACAGCCCATTGCCGCGACGCAGCAAGTTTCACGACAGATGAACCAGTATGCCCAATCTGATTATCCCGATTATCAGCGATACACATGAAACAGCCTAGAGAGGGAGGTTGGCTTGCCTCTTATTGAGATTCCTGTAGATCAAGAGGGTCCTTATGTACACAGTCAAGTATTGGGAAAAGACAGAAAGTTTTTAATTGACACAGGGGCAAGCCGCACAACAATCAGCCATAATGAAGTCCCAGGGGCACCCCTCTCAGGCTCACAGAATGTTTCCCTTGGTTTTTCAGGACAGCCTATTGTAAATGAAGTATCGAAACCAGTCCCCCTAGCTGTGGGTCCATTATCACGCGTTACAGACTTGTTACTCACGAAATCATGTCCAGAAAACTTGTTAGGTATCAAAACATTGAAGGCTCTAGGAGCAGTGATATGTTGTTCTCCGGAAGGAGTTAGACTTTTCCTGCGTGACTTTAAGGGTCACTATGTATTACGAGAGTTTGATGTCAGATTGAAAAATGTACCGAAACACCTGTGGGCACAAGGCCCAACCGATGTAGGTTGCATGCACATCACACCATACCGTGTTACACTCAAACCAGGAATTGTTTTACCGCGAATCAGACAATACAAGTTACCACCCGATGCTGTAGTGGCTTTACTGGAAATCATTGAAGAGCTCATTGCCCAGGGAGTGGTCATAGAAACAGACTCCAATATCTGTAATTCCCCTATCATTCCGATTCTTAAACGTACTGATCCCAATGCACCGCCAGTATATCGGCTGGTGATTGATTTACGAGAACTGAATAAATGCATTGTTCCACAGTATCCTGTGGTTCCCGACATCTCATCCTTATTGACTGCTATTGATTCAGAAGCGACGTTCTTTACTGTAATTGACCTCAAGAACGCCTTCTTCAGTGTACCCATTGAACCAGAGAGCCAATACCTCTTCGGATTCAGTTTAAATGGACGAAGTTTCAAATTTTCACGCGCACCTCAAGGATTCACAGAAAGCCCCAGCATCTATAGCCAAGCACTGAAAAGACAACTTGATTGTATCCAAATGCCAGTTAACACCGGCTTACTACAGTACGTCGATGATCTGCTGATCACCGCACGAAGTGAACACGAATGTGAACAAGCATCACTGACAGTTTTACATTTTCTGGCCGACAAGGGACACAAGGTGTCTCCTTCGAAGCTACAATTCTGTGTTCAGCAAGTTGTGTACTTGGGTCACTTGCTGTCCAAAGTGGGGAGACAGCTCACTCCTGACCGCATCCAGTTAATTGTAAACATGCCACAACCCCAGACACAAAAGGAAGTGCGGGCCTTTATAGGCCTCACCTCGTACTGCAGACAATGGATTCCCCAGTATGCATTTCTAGCTAAACCACTCATTCAGTTGACAACACAGGAGGCAGCGACTTCGACTGCCCTTCCTTGGACTCAGGAACATACCAGGCCTTTGAGGAATTAAAGAAAGCTTTATGTCAAGCACCAGTTTTAGCGACACCATGTTACAGCAAACCTTTTACACTTTTTGTTACAGAACGTGATGGTACAGCATTGTCTGTCCTCACTCAAGATCAAGCAGGTTCACATAAGCCTTGTGCTTATTTTTCAAGTACATTGGATTCAGTAGCCCAGGCACTCCCTGCGTGCTTAAAGTCAGTCGCAGCGACAGCCCTAGCAATCAGACAGAGCGACTCAATTGTATTAGGACATCCATTGACAGTACAAGTTCCACATTCTGTAGAGGTTCTTCTAAACCGAACCCAGACTCAACACTTGACTATAGCACGACTGACAGGTTATGAATTGACGCTATTCCAGCCACACATAGAAATAAGATGCTGTAACATTCTGAATCCTGCAACATTGTTACCTTCGATTATGACAGATTCAGCCCCGCATGATTGTATAGAAATAATTAATGCAGTAACAAAGCCCCGACGAGACTTAACAGATGTTCCACTGACAAATCCAGACCTGACACTTTACGTGGACGGTTCATGTATGAGAACAAACACGGGAGAATTAGTGGCCGGGTATGCAGTGACCACTGAAACTGAAGTTAAAGAAACACATCGTATTGATACACTGTCCGCTCAAGCAGCAGAGCTCATCGCTCTGACCCGAGCCTGTATACTAGCCAAGAACAGAAATGTTAACATATACACAGATTCACGTTATGCTTTCGGAGTCGTACACGACTTCGGAGTGTTATGGCAAGAACGAGGTTTCTTGACCTCTCACGGTGCCAAGATCCAACACGGTCCCCTCATTCAAGCACTATTAGAAGCAATACATCTGCCTTCAGGCATATCCATCATGAAGTGTAAAGCACATACTAAAGTTACAGACTCCATTTCCCAGGGTAACGACCTGGCAGACCAAACAGCAAAACATACAGCATTGACTCACACCCAGACAACTGATGTGACAAAAACAATAGTGCCGACACATTGTATGACAGTTAGGGATCCCACACTAGATGTAATCGATATTCAGACACATGCTACTCCAGATGAAATAAAGAAATGGACTGAACTAGGAGGGATCCAGACAGATCAGGGATGGATGACGAAGGGAAAATCTACATGGTTTCTCCCCGACTCTATGGTTCAAGTCATAATAAATACAGCACATAGTCCAGCACACCTACGAGAAAAAGCTATGTTAGACAGTTTACAGAATCTCTGGTACAACAAACATTTACGAGCAGCAGCAAAACAGAAAGTGCGTACTTGCATGATCTGTTGTCAGTTCAATCCAGGTAAAAGCGTCCCTGTAGAGCAAGGTGGATTTCATCCTCCCGATCACCCTTTTGAAGTTCTCCAGACGGATTATATCCAGATGGACCGTTGTCGAGGATTCAAGTATGTCCTCGTAGTTGTTTGTGCACTTTCCCGTTGGACCGAAGCATATCCAGTCTCAGATTACACTGCCCTGACCACTGCCAAGCAGCTGGTTCATGAATTCTTCCCACGGTAACGCTTGCCTCGTATCGTGTACTCAGATAACGGACAGCCATTCTCGTCCGAGCTCATGAAGCAGGTTTCACTTCTGCTAGGATATCAGTGGAAATTCCATTGCGTCCGACATCCCGAGGCAGCTGGCCTTGTAGAAAGACATAACCAGACACTGAAAACACGTCTTGCCAAAATATGTAAAGAGAAAGGGGTCGACTGGATAGTCGCCCTGCCAGTTGCACTGTTCTATATGAGAATGGTCCCCCATTCGAGATCAGGACTATCCCCGTATGAGGTGGTCTTTGGCCGACCACCAAATATGTGGGGGACGCCCATGCCTAAGAAAATAACCGATGTTGATTGTAATATGCTGACAGATTACTTTGCCTCCTTGATGTCTGCACTCCAATCATGTCGTTCACAGGTTGCCGCAGCCTTTCCCGACAACACTGATGTAAAGCCACACGATGTCCGTCCAGGTGACACTGTATTGATCCGCAACTTCGACAGGAGAAGCCCGCTGGAGCCCCGCTGGAAGGAGCCGAAGATCGTCCTTCTGACCACGAGGACGGCAATTAAAGTTGAGGGCCGAAAGGGGTGGATCCACACGAGTCATATTAAAAAATGTAATGAACTGTTGCCAGAAACTGACTCTTCCACCCCCTCAAAGGACTGCCTCGATTCTAGTGACTTTAAAGTTCCCAAGAGAGAGAAAACTCCCCAAGAGGAGTATAAAACGAAACTACGGTCTAGCAAGTCAGACAGTTTAATTGTTTAAGTCCTCCCCTAGGTGAATCGGTTAAATAGTTTCTGACATGTATCCCCTAGACCGAGATAGAGAGAGAGAGAGACAACTCAAGAAACGTGCATATTGTAAATCACTTCGTAGTCACTGTATAGTAACATTATTGGTTATGTTTTTTCTAAGTCTTTTGATTATTGCTGCCAGTATATTGCTGCCTATATATCACCCTATCTTCAAGCGTGAACAATCTGTTTACAATGTCACTGCCGAACATTCTTTTAGTGAATTACCCCCTCATGAGTTATCTTACAGACTTGCGCTGCGCAACAACACATTCATTAGTATGTTACATCACTCCCATCAGACTAATAATGCTACAAACTGTTGGATATGTGGCCGACTCCCTCCCTATCAGAAATACAAGGGAGTTCTGCCTCTTTTCCCATACCCGTTCACTCACAATGGCTCATGTGGAGCATGGTTTAGAATAATTAATTCCTTAGATCCTGATATTGCTGTTTTCGAAGGAAATTGGGTTTGGGGAAACCTGAACTTAGTTCTGCTTAACGCCTGTTATCCCGACAAGAAGGGACTTCCCACTAGAATAGGAACTGATCTAGAAAATGAAGTATATGGATTAGGTAATTATACAATTAACCTCATGATTCTTACTGTTGAATCCGAAGCTGCACCAGTTCTCCCTGCTATGTCAGTATTACCAGTCACAGGTGATTTATGTGTCAGAAAGAAGGGTTCAGTACACTTAGGTCATAGTAAATGTACTACTGTGGTCGAATTCAGTGATCAAGGCAAGTCTTCATTTAGAGCTACTCGTCATTCCTACTTTGTTTGTGGCCATACCGCATACATACGCTTACCTCCAGATTGGGATGGTACCTGTTACATTGCATTCCTTCTGCCACCTGTTTTCCTAGCCCCTCCTGATTACCACAGAAATACAAATCTAGTAAAGAATAGACTCCGAAGAGATCTCCCGATTGTCGACTATACTGAAACGGCATGGGAGCAATACACAGACTTCAATAAAGGTTTCTTCCCCTACTTAGGTACCGTCTTTAATAGTAAACTGATACGAAAATTAACTAGAACCCTCGAAGCAGTAGTGAATGAAACTACCTCCGCTCTAGGCAACTTAACAGAGGAGCAATCTGCCATGCGGGTTGTTGTTCTTCAAAATCGTCTTGTTATTGACGTCATCCTAGCAGATAGGGGCGGAGCTTGTAAGGTCATCGGGTCAAGTTGCTGTGTTTTCATTCCAGAAAACGCGCCAACAGTATATAAAGCTATCACACGTCTTCATAAAATTGCAAGTTTGATACATCAGAATCCAGGCACCTGGACTTGGTCCGGTTGGTTCTGGACAACGTTGACCGCTTGGGGATGGAAGATCCTATCCTTCCTAGGCATTGCCCTTGTCATAGTATTCAGTTGCTGCCTGTGCCTACAGTGTGGGCCAGCGATTTGTGGTCTGTGGGCCACATCATGTATTCCACATACCAGTTTTCACTCAAAACGCGAAAAGAAGAAAGAAGAGCAAATGATGTTACAAGAACAGACTGATCGATTTATGAGGATCGATATATCATGAAGGGTCCGTAGGGAACAAGGAGGGAATGAGGAAATATAAATTTTATGGTCAAGAAATGTTCCCTAGCGTGTACCCCACCGTCTCCATGTACGAGCTTAAAGTGCATGTAACTTCCCTCCTGTGCCAGCTATGAAGACGCAAATACATTTGCGTCCAACGTTAACATGTTCTCTTTCAGATCCACCCTGAACAGGTTGAATATTCCGTTCCTAAGTATGCCATGCCAACGTCTTTTTGTGGTGTACTTTACACGTTTTTCAGCTCTGGCGAAGTAGGCCCCTGAATTCTGCCATCGAGCTTTTTCCTGCCTTCTGACTCTGAACGCCTCAGCCTGGGCTGCCTCTGTACCCGTGACCCCTGCCTTACTCCCTGCGCGGCTAACGGCGCTTAGCTCAGCCTGCTGCCTGCCAAGACTGTATTCAACCTTCGAATAATCTGCTCCGCTCCTCAAACATACATTCCTGCCTACTAGTTCAAGTAAACATTCTTCCAGCTGCAGAGCAAAGGGCCCGGCCTCACTGTCTCCGTGCAAGTAATTCATAGCTTCTGTTACCATGGTAGGCCCATGCCCCCTCGCATCTCATGCAGACACGTAGACGCTTATACATGCACTCACAGTCAGTATAGAATAGCCTCTGCCCAAGAGACCTTTCCCTCTAGATAATATGGTTCCCAAACATCAGATATCAGATATGATATAGGTACGAGTTGATCTGACATGCCAGACTTCTGTCTCTTTCCGCTAGTGTAAATGTCAAGTCCCCTGCACCCTCCAGCTTCACGTCAATCACACGTCATGCAGCTGCGCGCGCATCCAGACCTCAGATTTCTGCTGACACTGCAAGATTCTGCTATGTATCCACCCACTTGTGACACTTTTATGTGACGTTTCTAGCACACACCTCTATGTTCACGCCCAGTTCACGCCTTTTGATTACGTATTGCTAACACGTGTGTGTTTTTATCTTGTTTCTCTCAGCTGTTACGCCTACTGTATTGGTATTCATTATATGGTTTAAGTATAAAAGTTATGTCTTGTCAATAAAGTATGCTCTATCCCTTCCTGCACCCCAGTGGTGTCAGGAATCCGATATCCGGTTCAAGAACCATTGCTTTTTAAGGAATAAAACCCCTAAGAACTCTAACACCACGGACTCTGCGTCTTTCTTTCCGATTGAGTTATTTTTGTTTAAGTACTTACCTGCATAGAAATTAGGACGGTAAATCAAATATTTACCACACTATATTGTCATGCAGCAGAGACTTGAGTTGCGGGGCCTCACTATGGAGGAACGGACACTCAGGCTGTGCTGGCAGAGGAGCCTTAGGAGAGCGAAGGCGACGCGGCCTTATGCGCCGGAAATTCCGATCGGTATACTGACGGCCCTGCCACACGGGGGTGATTGGTCCCCATTGCTGGATTGGGAGGAGGCGGGCCTACAGGTGGTAGGTGACCTGTACATCGATGGGGCTCTGGTACCCTTCGAGGTGCTTCGGGAACAGTTCGGGCTGCCTGACGGGGGCTTCCTCCTGCATGCGGCGGTGGTGGCGGCTATACAGAAGCACTGGAAAGGAGGGCTCATGGAACCGACCACGACTATGGCATGCCAGTATGTGGTGATGGCGGCGGGCACATTCAAGGCTGTGACATGCCTCCATAACAGGATGCTGAACGAGGGACTGGAACCGCTCCAGGGGCTCAAGGCTAAATGGGAGGAGAGTGTAGGCAGGCCCATCCCAGACACGGCGTGGGGTCACATTTTACGGCGTACGTGGAAAGGCACGAGAAATGCGCGCTTCCAGCAAGTGCATTTCTATGTGCTCCATAGGGCCTACCTGACCCCCGAAAAAATACGGCGGTACTTCCAGGTACAAGATGCTCGGTGCCCGCGGTGTTCGTCTCCAGGAGCGGACATGGATCATTTGTTCTGGGGTTGCCCGCATTTGGAGGCCTACTGGGCGGAGGTGGGGGACCTACTAAACGATGTGACCGACAGGGAGGTGGATTTCGATATGGCGACGTGCTTGTTGCTCTGGTTCCCGTACACCAAACACACCAAGGTGACGAGCAAATTTATTGATCTGGGTCTGATATTGGCGCAAAGGGAAATATCATGGCATTGGAAGTCCAAGGGCGGGCCGTCAATACGGAGGTGGAACAATGAATTGCTGCGGTGGTCTGCATGCGAGAGTGTGCTCCGGATGAAGCAGGCTGTCAAGCTTGGTAATGAGAATGCCTTGGATGCAGCGCGTGCGTGGGAGTTGGTGGTGCAGGCTTTGCGTGACTCTTTGGTGGAGGATGAGGACTGAGGGAATGGGGCCAGTGGACACTGCGGGGCATACGAACACAGAGTTGTCATTGACACTGTAATGGGATCCATCCAACACATCAGGACGAAGCACACACCATTAGCAGTTGCCGGGGTGCGGACAGTGGGGGGTTGTTCAGTGGGAGTTTGGGGTGGGTCAAAAGCCAAGTAGCTGGTTGTCTGCGATGGCGACTTCGAGTTAAGTAGGGCCGGTAGGGCACTGCGCGGAGTAAGAGATGGCTGGGGGGAGCGGCAAGACATGATAGGCTCTACAGCGCTCGGGGTGGGTCCGGAAGCGGACAGTAGCATTGATCACGCAAGTGGAATGGCTGACGGAAGCATTGTTGAGGGTGGGGGGGTAAAATGCAGATACGTAAAACGATCTTTCGACCATGGTCCCTAAGGGACGCTCACCGATAGAGTACTATGCCGCCCGGCCTCCGGGATGCGGGCTGAATGGCTGTGTATGATATACGTTTTACTGTTGATCGGGGGGGACGTCACGAGTGGACTGGTTGACTAATTGTATTCTGTGGTTTCTAACTCTGCAATAAAAACAAATTTCAAAAAAAAAAAAGTGCTATGGCCGCCATTTGGGTGCTTTTGTTTCTTGGTGTTCTTCTCATGGGGTGGATCCTGTACTGGGCGTTCCTACTTCTGTGTTGGAGTTTCTCCGGGATGGTTTTTTGAAAGGCCTTTCCCCTTCCACGTTGTCTGCTCAATGGGCGGCGGTTCGTGCTTGTCGGGGTCCTGGGGCCTCCTTGGAGGGTGTTGCTCCTTTGGTTAGTCGGCTTCTTCGGAGCTTTCGGCTTCGTCGGCCGGTTTCTCCTGTTCTCATTCCTTCTTGGGATTTGCCTACTGTATTGCGTGGTCTGCAGTTGCCCCCTTTTGAGCCTTTGATGGAGGCGGATTTGTTGTGGCTGTCCGCTAAGGTGGCTTTCCTGTTGGCCATTACCTCTGCTCGCAGGTTGGGTGAGTTGGGTGCCTTGCTTGTTTCGTTTCCCTATTTGCAGTTCCTCCCGGATCGGGTTGTTTTGCGGCTTGATCCGGCTTTTCTGCCTAAGGTTTCTTCGAGTTTTCATTTGCAGCAGGAGGTGATTCTTCCTGATTTGCCTGCTGATGAGGATTCCCTTGTTCCCCCTTCTTTGGATGTTCGTAGGGCTCTCCAGATTTACGTCCAACGTTCCCTGGGGTTCCGGAGTTCTCCTGCCCTGTTTGTCTCCTGTGGGGGTGTGGCTAAAGGGAAGAAGGTTTCCACTTCCACGATCAGTCGGTGGGTCCGTTTGGCAGTCTGTCAATCTTACAAGTCTTTGGATTTGCCTCCTCCGTCTCATGTACAGGGTCGGTCGACGCGTTCTGTGTCTGCTTTCTGGGCTGAGGCGGCGGGGGTCTCTATCCAGGAGATTTGTAGGGCGGCCACCTGGCAGTCTCATCACACGTTTGTGCGACATTATCGGCTTGATGTTTTACATGCCTCTGCTGACAGTTTTTCTGTTGGCGTCTTGAACGCTGTTGTTCATTAATCTTTTATTGATTAAAGTTTTGTACTCTGCATGGATCCCTGGTGTCCTGCGTGTTTTCTTTATTGGTTCTCTGCTTGTGAGTTTCTCACGTTGTTAGGACTGGGTCGGGGAGGACCCATGAGGGGGTAATGTCTTATTACTTACCGGTAATCTTCATTACCCCGATTAGGGTCCTCCCCGTCCCAGTCCTCTTCCCTCCCACCCTCCCGCTGTGTTTGTGTCGGAGTCTTGTTGATAACAGGCATGGCGGTAGGTGGGCGGGGCTTATGTATTATTGAAATACTGGCGTTGTGATTGGCTGGGTGGAGGCAGGACTGCCTCACGTTGTTAGGACTGGGACGGGGAGGACCCTAATCGGGGTAATGAAGATTACCGGTAAGTAATAAGACATTATGTAGTCACGCACAACCCACGCAAGCACACACCTACAAAATGACGCAGCTGCTTTTTTTCATTTTGTTACTGATTAGTTGAATTGATAGCTAAAAACATGTGCGATGCCTTATGCTTTTTTGAAAACGAGTGTCGGAAGCAACCTGGGGAAGCAACATGAAGAAGCAGCTTAGGGGGTGTGGGGTGGAAGCAACACTAGGGATGAGGAATGGTAGCAACATGGGGGCGCAGGTTTTTAAAACGAATGGCTAGTAACATGCATGCAGCAGGTGGGGGTGGATGCAACACCGTGGACAAGAGGTTGAAGGAACAGGGGGTTTAGGTAAGGGGAAGCAACACAGGGGGACAGGTAAGGTGATCAAATGTTTGAAAGAGCAATGTGAAAGTGGCAGGCAGAGAGACCATGGGCAAGCAGATAATGCATGAGGAGTGGGGGAGAAGCACACAGTTGAACGAGAGGAACATGGAGCACAACAGAGTGGGAGAGAGAAGCACACAAAGGAGACAGCAGGAAAACACATGCTCTATCATAGAGTGCTTAACAAAAATAAAAAAGCAGTGCCTGAAAAAGCAAGTATTGGAAGGGCATAGTAATGCGTCCATGTTCCAAGGACGAGACAGACACAAGAAGAGGATGGAATCCCACACAACATTTGAATAGGAAGCAATGAGAGTGAAAATGAATTCAACCAGTGGTAACCAATGGGCAGGCTCTAAGCCCACTGTGAGATAACACTATGCCTTGCAAAAGACAGTGCATGCTGTGTTCAGAAGGACCACGATCCACCACCACCAGCAACAGGTTGCACGCAGAAGCTGGAACAAGATCACAGCCGACCAGCTCACGACTTCCCTGAATATGAACCCTCCCACCAGCGCACCGAACCCAAGCCAGGCGGCCACCTACCTCGCGAAGTGGATCAGCAACTGCACAGACGACCTCGCCCCCCCTGAAGACCCCGCCTAGCAGACCCGGCAGCAAGAAAGCCCCATGGTTCACCGACGAACTCAAGAGCTCCAAGAAGAACTGCCGAGCCCTCGAGAAAGCCTGGCGCAGAGACCCAACACCGAACAACATGACTACCCTCAAGCTCGCCACCCGTAAACACCACCAACTGATCCATGCCACCAAGAAAACTGCTTTCAAGGAACGACTGGACAACAACGCCCACAACAGCAAGGAACTCTTCAACATCGTTAAAGAGCTCTCCAACCCCAACGCCGGAAACGACATCACCCCATCGCAAGACCTCTGCAACTCCCTCGCCTCCTACTTCCACAACAAGATCGCGGACATACACAACAGCTTTAGCCCTCAACTGACGCACGCCACGACTGAACCACCGCCCCCCACCACCATCCTCCGCGCCTGGACCCCGATCAGCACCGAAGACACCGTCCGCACGATGAACTCCATCCACTCCGGTTCTCCGACCGACCCCTGCCCTCACCACGTCTTCAACAAGGCCGAAGCGGTCATCGCACCCCACCTACGGGACATCATCAACACCTCCTTCGACACCGCCACCTTCCCGGAGAGCTGGAAGAATGCCGAACTCAGCGCTCTACTAAAGAAGCCATCAGCCAACCCCACCGACCTCAAGAACTACCGCCCCATCTCGCTGCTCCCGTTTCCTGCAAAAGTCATCGAGAAGACTGTCAACAAGCAGCTGGCCGCCTTCCTCGAGACAAACGGATCCCTCGACCTCTCGCAGTCTGGCTTCCGGGCCAACCACAGCACCGAGACCGCCCTGATCGCAGCTACCGATGACATCCGAGCCCTGCTCGACAACAGAGAAACAGCGGCCCTCATCCTCCTAGACCTCTTCGCGGCCTTCGACACGGTCTGCCACCGAACCCTAGTGCAGCACCTCAGCAACGTCGGAATCCAGGAGAAGGCACTGGAATGGATCACCTCGTTCCTCGCCGGAAGGACACAGAGAGTCCGCCTCCCCCCGTTCAGATCAGAAGCCACCGAAGTCATCTGCGGCGTTCCTCAAGGCTCCTCGCTCAGCCCAACCCTCTTCAACATCTACATGAGCCCCTCGCAGCCATCGCACGCCAACACAACCTCAACATCATCTCCTACGGCGACGACACCCAGCTGATCCTCTCCCTCACCAACGACCCCACCACCGCCAGAACCAACCTACATGAAGGGATGACAGACGTAGCCAAGTGGATGATGAGCAGCTGCCTGAAACTGAACTCGGACAAGACGGAAGTCCTCATCCTGGGATCTTCACCCTCCGCCTGGGACGACTCCTGGTGGCCCCCCGCCCTGGGCAGCGCACCCAAACCAACAGACCACGCACGCAACCTGGGCTTCATCCTGGACTCCTCCCTCTCCATGACCAAACAAGTCAACGCCGTCTCCTCGTCATGCTTCAACATCCTGCGCATGCTACGCAAGATCTTCCGGTGGATCCCCACCGAGACTAGGAAGACGGTCACCCAGGCCCTCGTCACCAGCCGTCTGGACTACGGCAACTCTCTCTACGCCGGAACCACCGCCAAACTCCAGAAGAGACTCCAGCGGATCCAATACGCCTCAGCACGACTCATCCTGGACATCCCCCGTCGCAGCCACATCTCCGGACACCTGAGAGATCTGCTCCCGGTCAACAAGAGAATCACCTTCCGTCTCCTCACCCACGCACACAAGGCCCTACACAACCAAGGCCCAGGATACCTCAACAGCCGCCTCAACTTCTACGCTCCCACACGCCAACTTCGATCGACCGACCACGCCCTCGCCGCTGTCCCCCGGATCCGAAGAGCCACCACAGGAGGAAGGTCCTTCTCCTACCTGGCCGCCAAGACGTGGAACTCCCTCCCGACCCACCTCCGCCTGACCCAGGACCACCTCGCCTTCAGGAAGCAGCTCAAGACCTGGCTGTTCGAGCAGTAGCGGACCCCCCCTCCCCCAGCGCCTTGAGACCCTCCGGGTGAGTAGTGCTCTATATAAATGCTGTGATTGATTGATTGATTGTGTTTTAGGCAAGACCTTCAATTGTGCATCAGGTGACTCACCAACATCTGAATGTACCTTAGTGTCAGCCAACTGGGACAACACACCAGGCCGTCACCTATGGTGGAGTTCAGTGAAGGGAAACAAACAATGGGAAAATGCATACCAGGCATCTACTGAAAGAGAAACACATCCCAGGGAACCAACCAATAACGAAACACGTTCCAGAGAACTATCAAACAGGTTAATAAATGCTAGAAAACCACCAAAAGGTAAACAACTGGGATACTTGCACCAGATTAACGCCAAACAAGAAAATGCACTCTAAGTCACCCACACATCTTAAACCATGTCACACAAACCCACTAATTTGGAAACATCCCCCGTGGAACTCCTCTGTATGTTTTTTTTTCGTGTGCAAATTACGCACTAGTGGGAACATGTCAGTTTAAGCTGTTTTCTTGAAACTAAAGTTTGAAGTCCTGATCAAAAGGAGAGGTTTTGTATTCCTCACAGGTGAAGCATCACATGAAATCCATCAATTTCAGTGAAGATGCAGTAAAAGAGTGACTCACTGTGGTTATCACATTGATATATCGTGTTCGAGGACAGGTTTTTTTTCATATGCCCTTAGGCAAAATCATTACCAGAAAAAAACAGACGATGCAAGGTAGGAGGCAAGGAAATGCGCCAGAAGCTGCATCACTTTTCTTTAAAAAAAAATTGTAAAAAAGTATGCCAGCTGCCTGAGTTTAAAAAACTCTAGCGTGCTATTCCAGCTGGTGGTGTGTCTCATGGGGACCCACTAAGATAGTGCATTAAACTAGCCTAATCTGACAACACACATGTGGCAAACAAGTGAAGCAAAGTCAGAGTAAAGAAAAGGAGAAGATTTCCCTCCAGAAACACGGGGACATCAAAGCAAAAATTACGAGCTTGTGGTAAGGGTGTGGCTAAAACCTGAAAGCCCCATAGGAGTAAGGAAGGTTATACCTTTAGGAGACAAGATGTTTGTGCCAACCACCTTCTCCAACAAACTAAGTGGCATATTTACAAGCATCCTATCGCCACCACAACGTCACTTTTTCTGATGTTGTGGTGACGATAGGGGCTTCGCCTTATTTACAAGGCAGTGTTAAGCCACTTAACGCGGCTTAACACTGCCTTATAAATAAGGCACCCTTTAGCTTTATTTAACATGAAAGTGGTGGGCATTGGGTGTTGTGGTGGACGTTTCACCGCAACACCCATTGATTTTGACGCTGCCCCATATTTACAAGGGTGGCATAAATATGGGGTGGCGGCAAAGTTAAGACCAGGGAAAACCTGATCGTACCTTGGCGCAACAAGGAGAAATGTTTCATTTCTCTCGTTTTTGCTGTTTACTTGTGTGCTGCATTGTGCAGCCCACATAGAAACAGCAAAAGGCCATTGATTGTTAATGTACAGGAAAGTGTCCCTTCCTGCACATAAACAATCCTTTAAAGAAAATGACATTTTACAACTGCTATGTGTGCTGCATTAAGTACCAAACATAGCAGTTACAAAACGCCATTTCAGATTGTTAATGTGCAGGAAGGGACACCTTCTGGCACATAAACAATCATCCCCTGTAAAGCAGGCAACCTTGCACTATGGTGCAAGGGTGTCTGTGTTGGCGCTTGGGAGCTAAATTAGCGCCAGCGCAGGTGGAAACACAGTGCTGCACCATATCCTTGTAAACACTGTGCAGCCCAGCCTTTCAGAAGTGGCGGAGCCGGCGTTAAGCCAAGAAGGCTAACTCCACGGCCCTCTACTTCCTCGTAAATATGTCCATAAATTTGAATAGTGCTGGTTGAGAGTCACTCTTCCCCAGTCATGTCCCTGTCCATTGGCATTTTGGGAGGATAACAAGTTCGCTTGGTGGAGGGCAGGGACAGTCTTATAATTACATCTTATAATCAGGGCCACTGGAATTATTCAGTTCTGCTGTCGCAACATTTTTTGCATTATTATAGATTTTTCTGCATTTGCCACATAATCTATCATCTGCTACATAATCTGCACATTTTAACTAAAAGATAATATTGTTTCTAGCTCAAATAAATTAAAAATTACTAAAAACATGGCAACATGTTCATGAAAGGCTCTTTGCAAAGGTGAACTGATACTCCTTCAGTTGCTTATTTCTGTATGTGTTTCTTAAACTGGTACTAATGAGTTTAAATCGTTGCCCTGATTGTATTACCATGTGTAAAAATACAAAATAATGAAGTAATAGTATAAAAAAAAGTGCCACCTTATGCCACATTATTTGTCTTTTCTTGCCGCATAATTTAGTCAACCCTGCCATATAATTAGGTGCTCCCCTGCCGCATAAATTCAGTGGCCCTGCTTATAATTTAAAAAATCTAAGAGATTTAGGTTGTATATTCGGCTAAGAGGCACAATAAGCATCTAGAAAATATTACATAGGGACTGATGTTTAAGGCTGTTGGTGGAAATATACTGACATTTTGTGGAACCACCATGCCACCTTGTTTCAAGTAAGAGCATTAACATAATGAGATTGCCTCTATTCAGCCACACATCTCGCCCTTCTTTGTTCTTGGGATTCTCAGATCTAATTTACCGTGCCTTATCCAGCTAAGCAGGCTGGCATGCAACCATGATATATGCAAAACCTGAGCTATTCATCTCACTACAAATCCCGGGATTTAAACACATGCTCTTTCGCAGCATGTGGCGTGTCAGAATCCCTACCTCATCTTTGTGTCTATTAAAGTGAGCTGACATTTCAAGAGAGCCTGACAGCAATTTCATTTCATATACCAGAATTAAGCACATAGCCTCGCTCCTACAGTATGTGCACTACAATGTCATATTTAATTCTGAAATCTTACTTCTTCCCGTATTAACCCATCAATCAATTGTCTTATTGCAATACACATTCGTAGGAATGTGCCATCATTTAATTAGTGTGACACATTCTGCCAAGGTGTGATGAATCATTGTTTTCTGTAGGTTGGAAGAGTTTCTGTATGAGTTGCAAAGTGAAGTACAGAGGTGTGTGTCAAGTGACTCGGCTTCAGCAGTGCTGGCCTGAGTGCCTATCATGGGTGTTGATTAGGGTGGGCAGAATATTCTGCTCTGCTTGTGGAATTGATGGAATTTTAGCGACTCCGTGTTACTTTTGTAACGCAAAGTTCTGAGAGTAATGCTGAGTTCTGACCAAATTCAGCCAATCGCCACGTGGGAGAATTTATTATCGCACACAGCTCCAGAAAGGTAGGTTGGCAAGCGCTTGAGAGACCTGGCATCCCCTAGTGGGCTAGGAGGACGTCTGGCGAGATTTTTCTAACATCGGCATTCGCTGGCGGTCACAACTGTTTGCAGTCAGAAAGTTGTCACTCGAATGAAAAGGGGGGGCCCTCGGCCCCCCCGCCCGCATGGCGGTGCGGCGATCCCCTCTCCCCTTGCCTCCCGGTGGTGTGGGGGCGTGATCTCCCGGCGTCCAATGATTACGCGGGAGGTGTGCGCCACACCACCGGTCGGCCGGCGCCCAATCCCTGATCCGGGAGGCGTGGTGCAGTCTTCCGGGTCAAAGGGGCGGCCGTCGAGGGGTGAGGGGAGGGGGCGGCCCACCCTCTCCCCGCGTCCCCGGGAATAAAGGAGGGGGGAGCGCTCAGTTGGCCCTTCTTGTCGCCTGACGCTCCCCCACACTGGTCGTGCCCCGTGCTAGGGGCCTCCTAATTTTCTGTTTTTATCTTTCAGGTCAAGGATTGCTGCTAGGAGTTTGTGGTAGCGTGACATTAGAAGCAGACAGACGGAGCGTGGATCGTACAGGCCGAAGCGTTCACGTGGTATACAGGTGTACAGTGGATCTGTAGAGTACGGTACGTAGAACACGCAGGACATCGACAGTAAGAGGAGAGCCGGGGGCTTGCATTTCATTGCTTCGTGTGGCCGCCGGGTGGGTCTACGTTAGAGTTTGGCCACCCCTAACAATCGGAATAGCCGGTGTTGCGGTCGCAGTTGCGTGGTGCTCATAGCCCCCGGCGCATCCACCGTCTCGTGAAGGTACAGGGTGCACGGGTTGAGAATCCGAGCAGTAAGCGAGTCGATCAATAGGCAAAATGCCGGGAGCCAAGGGTGCTAAGGGGACAAAAATGGAGTTGATGTTGCAGGCCATGATGCGTAAAATGAATGCCATGGATAAGAGATTGGATAAGGTTGATAGCCTAGAGGCTCGCGTGATGGAAAGGATTGATGATATCGCAGGCCCACGTGGTAGACCCAAGCGGCAGATTGCTGCGCCTTTGCTGGATGGTGATTCCGACTCCTCGCCTAAAAGGAGCAAGTCCAAGAGATCGAGGCGCAGTGCACCCGCTCCTGCACCTGTGGCGGTGCCCACTACTCCGGAGCCGGTAGTCCCGGCTCCCATGGCACCGGCTCCTGCCTTGCCATCAGGGGCCCCTCCTGTCCGGCCGGCGCAGGCTGCCCCTGTTTGCCCACTTCCGTTGCCTCCCGTGCCTGCACCCATGGGGCCCCCCCAGCCGGTGGTGCCGGCAGCAGTGCCGGATGGTGAAGCTCCGATCCCAACCGAGCTAACTGCGCAGATAGCGGCTTTACTTCCTTGGCTGCAGAAGGGGGGTATGATGCCCTCAACACTAGACCATGCCGCTGAGGCAGCCAAGATGGTGGAAAAGATTAGGGCGAGAACAGTTGCG
This sequence comes from Lissotriton vulgaris, assembly GCF_964263255.1. Lineage (NCBI taxonomy): Eukaryota > Metazoa > Chordata > Amphibia > Caudata > Salamandridae > Lissotriton > Lissotriton vulgaris. The sequence continues at coordinate 676,181,653 of NC_141691.1, read as the reverse complement.
AGTGGGGCTGCGGCCTCTATTTCTCCTTCTTCTGCAGGTTTGGATGCCGCTCGACCGAATGGAAGCGACGCGGGACCGGCCCCAGTGTCCGGTAATGGTAAGGAGGTGGCCCTGCCTCTCTTAGGGACGGCACGATCCCGTCTAGGAGCGAAGATTTAGCGCAACATGTTTCTCGGGCGGTGAAAGAAATGATTTGGGTGGGAAAGTACATATATATTTTCTCTTTGCTATTAGACAATAGGGAAATGGAAAATGCCAAAATGCTTAAAGAATGGATGCACCCTAGCGAATGGAGAGTACAGTGTGCGAAGTTTAGGGTGGAGCAAACTCTGCGCAATTGGATCAGGGCCTTCTCCATCCTTACGGCTATCACTGTTGAACGCCCTCCAAATGTACATGCGGCAATGGCTTGCTATCAGAGCAGGATTGTAGGGTGGAGCGAGCAGTATCCTGGGGAGGCATGGAAGGAATATGATATTAATTTCAGGAAAGCGAAGGAATTTGACTTGTCATTGGCATGGGACAAGGTTGACTCGCTGTCGTGGCATAAGCAGTTCTCAGGGAACACGGCCCCTGCTCAGCCCACTAGCGTAGCCAGTGTGTTCCCCCCGAAAAACCCAGCAGCCCTTTCGTGCAGCACCGGGGAATGAGTTCCCGAGGAAGAATAGGGGGGGCGGCGGGGAAAGGAAGGGTGTGTGTTGGGACTTTAATAAGCGCTCCTGTACGAGGCCGGCCGGCACATGTAGATTCAGACATGCATGCGCAATCTGCAGTCACACCTCCCATCCCGAGACAACATGCTGATCGGGAAGTGGTAATCAGAGACAGCGAGGGGGTCAGAAACCAGAATAGCATAGGATGCACGGTTGGCCCCTCCCCCATTAATGTCCTGGCAATGATCCCATGGTTGAACAGATACTCAGACCACGCTGCAGCTGCCTTACTACAGGAAGGTTTCTCCCAAGGTTTCCGGATCCCGGCAGGGGGATACACAGGCAGTGCACACTGTAGGAATCAGTTATCAGTACAACATAATCCTGCAGTAGTTATGGCTAAGATTCAAAAGGAACTGTCCTTGGGCAGGATAGCTGGGCCATTCCTGGAAGTCCCAGTGCCCGAGTTTGTGTGTTCACCATTGGGTGTAGTCCCCAAGAAAGAGAAGGGGGAGTTTAGACTGATCCACAACTTATCGGCACCAAGAGGGGCGTCCTTGAATGATGCGATAGACGAGGGAATTTGTAGTGTGAAGTATGCTTCCTTTGACCAAGCAGTAGAGCTATTGGGTGGTTTGGGGCGGGGCACTCTCATGGCCAAATCGGACATTGAATCTGCCTTTCGTCTATTACCGGTACATCCTTTGGACCACCACTTACTGGGTTTCGCTTTTGATGGAAAATTTTACATGGACAAATGCATGCCTATGGGTTGTTCGATTTCTTGTGCATACTTTGAGACTTTTAGCTCTTTTTTAGAGTGGGTCATGAGACAGTCCACGGGCCACAAGCAGGTCATGCATTATTTGGACGACTTCCTTTTCCTGGGAGCGGCGGGGACTCGGGAGTGTGCCTGGGCATTGCAGGAATTTTGCGTGCTCATGCGGGCTTTCGGGGTTCCGCTAGCGCCTGGGAAGATGGTTGGCCCGTTCACCTGTTTGGAATTTTTTGGGTATCGAGATTGATTCATTGGAAGGGTGCTTCAGGTTACCCAAAGACAAAGTATTTAAGTTCAGGGCAGCCCTGCGCCAGTGCCTACTCAAGGATAGGGTTACCTTGCAGCAGCTACAGGAGACGGTGGGTCAATTGAACTTTGCATTGCGAGTCATCCCAATGGCACGCCCCTTCTCTCGGTCGATTGCCCAAGCTATGAAGGGTTTGAGAGAGAAACATCACCGCACTAGGTTGTCAGCCGAGGTTCGCCAGGATATGCGGATATGGACGGCATTCCTGGAGGACTTCAATGGCAGGATAGTGTGGCCTGGCCCCCCCACGACAGCAGCAGAGTTGGGTTTATGGACGGACACTGCTGGTAGCATGGGCTTTGGCGCCATCCTGGGGACCAAGTGGGTCGCCCAGAAATGGCCTGAGGAATGGGGGTCGTGGGGATTGACCACCAACATCGGATTCCTGGAACTTTTCCCGATATGGGTAGCACTGATGGTCTGACCGGAGCACCTTAGCAATCAGTCGGTGGTGTTCTGGTTGGATAACATGAGCGTGGTAGAATGCATTAACCAGCAATTGGCACGGTGTCCATTCATACTGCGCTTGGTAAAGGAGATTGTGCTACAATGTTTGAAATGGAATGTGACCTTCAGGGCCAAACATGTGCCAGGCGTTCTCAACAATGCAGCTGACGCCCTTTCTCACTTTAAATTTCAGGTATTCAGGGAGCAGCTTCCAGCAGAAGACCCATCGGCAGCACCTTTTCCGGTTGCTCTCTGGCGGATTGGTGCCCCAGACGGTACACAGACAAAATATCGATTTTTAAATATCGATATACAAAAATATCGAAGTTTAAATATCGATGGGACAAAATATCGAAGGTAAGTAATATCGACAGTCTTAATATCGATATTAGTATGATATCAGTAATATCGAAGTTTTAAATATCGATGTCAATAATATCGAAATAAATAACTTTGATGTTACTAATATCAATTTTTAAATAAATTTAGTGTATATTATATTGTATTTATTATGTTTTATTATTTATTTTTAATGTAATTTAATTAAATATTGTCTTTTACTACTGTAGCGGGTTTATAGGGGAATAGGGTGGGAAGTAATTTAATTATGTTAAATTAATTATTAATTAGTAGGAATTATTAATTAATTAATTGAGAAATAATGTTTAATTAATTTTAATTGATTAATTGATCAATATGTTCTGTAGCGGGTTATGGGTTTATAGGGGAATAGGGTGGGAAGTAATTTAATTAATATATGTTTGTACATATTTTAATTAATAATTAATTGGTAATTAATTTATGTTAATTAATTAATATAATTTTGTACATATTTATAATTAATAATTAGTTGGTAAGTAATTAATATTAATTATTTAATTACATTAATTATAGTAATTTTTTTATATATAATTTTTTGTTATTCTTAATTAATTAATTTGGAAAAATAATATTAATTATTAAATTAAATTAATTACAGCTAATGTGCTAATATATTTACTTTATTGTTATTGTTAATTAATAAATAATTGGTAATTAAATAATATTAATTAATTTTGGGTAAAGGAGTATTTTTAGGGTTCAGGGTCAGATTTCAGTTTTTGGGTAAAGGGGTATTTTTAGGGTTCTGGGTCAGTTTTCAGTTTTTGGGTAAAGGGGTATTTTTAGGGTTCAGGGTCAGTTTTCAGTTCATGGGTAAAGGGGTATTTTTAGGGTTCAGGGTCAGTTTTCAGTTTTTGGGTAAAGGGGTATTTTTAGGGTTCAGGGCCAGTTTTCAGTTTTTGGGTAAAGGGGTATTTTTAGGGATAAGGGTCAGTTTTCAGTTTTTGGGTAAAGGGGTATTTTTAGGGTTCAGGGTCAGTTTTGGGTTTTTGGGGTACAGGGATATTTTTAGGGTTCAGGGTCAGTTTTGGGTTTTTGGGGTGCAGGCGTACAGGGTAAAAACAAAAAAATATTACATTAAATCAAATAAATAACATTAAAAAAATTTTTTTTACATTAAATTATTAAGTGTTTTATTTATTTTAAATGTATATGTATTAGTTTTAATTTTGTTTTAATATTTTTATTTAATATTTGTAAAATTATATGTATTTTAAAATTATTTTTACATTATTATTAATACATTTAAAAAAACGATATTTTTGATTCCGATATTTTTGTACTACGATATTATTTTTTCGATATTTTTGTACTTACCTTTATGAAGATAGGATTCCGATATTTTTGATGTCGATATTTTTGCTCCGATATTTTTGCATTTCGATATTCTGTCTGTCGATATTATGTCAGACATTCGCCCCAGACTACCGTACCTCGTGGCATCTAGCTTCGCCCCCAGGGCCAAGACAGCATACGAAGGGGCGTTCTTGTCTTACTGTACTTTCTTAGGGCACACTTGGGAGGCTAGCTGGGCACAGGAGGACAGTTTTGTTGCATACCTAGAGTTGATGCACAAGGAAGGGCGCTCGGTGGCAGCCGCAAACAGGCACAGAGTGGCAGTTTCCTTCGTCGCACAAGCCAGGGGCGTAAGGGACCCTACGAACACGTTTGTAGTGCGCAAGGCGTTGAGGGGCTGGCGTCGCATACAGGGGCACTCAACAGATTCGAGAAAGCCGATTGGGCTGGTAAGGCTCACAGCCCTGTTGTTAGCACTCCAGGGCGTCTGTAGCTCGACATGGGAGGTGCTGCTTTTCAAAGCGGCGTTCACACTAGTGTTCTATGGAGCTTTAAGAATAGGCGAGCTGGTAGCTGCGTCAAAGGGTGACAAAATGGGCGGCCTTCAGGTGGGCTGTGTGGTGATCCAGGATGATACAATGTGGGTAACAACTCAAAGATCGAAAACCGAGCAGGAGGGAAGGGGGGATACCATAGTGCTTCACCGGGCTCTGACCAACCCTTGTTGCCCAGTCTCGCATGTAAAGGCTTTTAGAAGGCAGCGGGAGGGTACGCTGGGAGGGGCACTATTGTGTCACACGGATGGTACACCTTTGACCAGGTATCAGTTTAGGAGAGTCCTGGACCTGGCGGTTGCAAAAGCAGGCCTGGATCCCACGCAATTTGGCTCCCATTCTTTCAGAATCAGGGCAGCAACTGAGGCAGTTGTAAGGGGACTCCCAGTCGAGAAGGTTAAAAGGATTGGGAGATGGTCTTCTGAGTGTTACAAACGCTATGTACGTATTGACATGTTGTGACATAGCCAGATGGCTCACGCTTGGTATCTCTTGGTTTTGCAGTTTCTCGAACCTGTCACGCGGGAGAGGAACTCGCCGAATGTCGGCAAGAAACATCAGCTTCGCAACACAAGCAACAAGAAGACCGACGGACAGTGGTGACTTAGATCGTGGGCCACTCTTATGTTCGGCGCGCAAAAAATTTCTTTCTTTCAGGTGACAGGATGAGAAGGGCTGAGGAAAAGGGGTTATCCGTTTCCTTCTTCGGGAGGGGAGGCTTAGGCATTAGACAGTTCAAGGACTACTTTGTGGAAATATTATCTCAGCAACCCTCTCCCCCGTCAGTGGTGATACTTCACCTGGGGGAGAACGATTTGACCAAACTAGGGAGACGCATCCTGATAGACGAAATCATATCCACTGCGGGGTGGGTGTCTAGAACATGCGCGGGTTGCACGGTAGTCTGGTCGCAACTTATTCCTCGTTGGCAGTGGCGAGGGGGGGACTCGGTCAAGGCGTTGAATCACTCGGTAAAGAGGATCAACTCACAGCTGGACAAATTATTTCGAGCCCCCCGGTTGCAGACGATTCATCACAGGTGTATTTGGGGGGAGCATTTCTACCTGCGAGACGGGGTGCACTTGACTGAGGCTGGGAATGTTCTGTGGTCAAACAACATATTAGCATGGCTAGAGGGATTTGCGAGGTGAACATGACCTTTCTTAGGAGTAGGAAGGGGGGAGGCCAGATCGCCGGGTAACAATGCAGGCCTGTGGTGGTAAGGTCATGACCGGTGAGCAGCTTTTTTAAGGTCTGAGGGGGCGGCATCATCCTTTGGAGGTGTCCGCCCAGGGGGAGGAGGGGTCACTGGCCCCTCCTAGAACTTCAGGGGCAGCTGGTGACGCAAGTTAGGGCCCTCCTTCAGTGGTTAAATGGAGTTCACTGGGTGGACCGAGTAATTAACGGGCTCGGCTGCATGGGTGGACCGAGTAAATAACGGGCTCGGCTGCATGGGTGGACCGAGTAAGTAACGGGCTCGGCTGCATGGGTGGACAGAGTAATTAACGGGCTCGGCTGCAGGGGTGGACCGGGTAATTAACGGGCCCGGCGGCGCATGCGCACCTGCGTAAGGGCGCAGCTTGTAAGACCTGACACCGGTTAGCGACCTTGCCATATGGCCATAAATGTTAGTATGCAAAAATTTTCAGATGAGGATGTTAGATTCGGTAAGGAAACAAGCTGTATTAGAATCTTGTTAAGGCTAGCCGATCACACTTGTCGATATGAATGTATCTAAAGGTTTCTGAATATTTTTGCATAAAAATTGTATATTTTGTTTAACAATTTTTATTATTTTGTCTCTTAATAATACGGCCGGGGGGTCTTGCGACCCCCCGCCTTCCAAAGACAAATCCTGTTCCGTGTCGTTGTGTTCTGGGTTGATGTGGGTATACAGGGAGAGGGGCGGTAGCCGTCACTGACCATGTAGAAAAATCTTCTCAAGCGCCACCAAAATCATCTCAAGTAGCTGTGCTCTCTGGTGCACCACGTAGTGTAATTTATACCGATTTTTCAGCACCGAACAAGCTCACTGAGTTTTTAATGTTACTCAGAGGAATTCTGCAGAGTCAAATTCAGCGAGTTCTGCCCACCTCAGGAACTGATCAGGGCTGAAGCAGAAACCAAAAGCAGTAATTGGGACAAACTCTCCACTCTTCATTGAAAACAGAGGCATTTTAGGGCATGGGCAAAATGAGCCATTGCTGGGGGCCCCCACTTTCCAAGGACCCCCTGAAGAAGTGAAATTTCTCACAGTGACCTCTATTTATTCTATTTCTCTACCTCTAACTCTGCCTCTCTATCCCCTGTCATCTTAAGGATTTGCTTGCGTCCCGTATAAGACATATTTCAACTGCTTTTGTGGGACCCTGTTAAAGTTAAACATATATAATAAGAATTGTTTGGCATCATGCAGCCTTTTGTTACCAGGAAATGGTTAATGACATTCAAAATGTGTTTCTTACAGGTGCCCCCCAAAAATGTATTTCCAATAGCCCCCCAAAAACTTAAGATGATACTGGTTCAAAAGATCACTCAGGGTATAAGAGACATCTGCAAAATTACTGCAGCTAATCAGGCTGATATTTTGCAGCCCAGTAGGAAATCCTCCCCCCAAAGGTTGCTTTGGTGGTCCTGATAATGACAGAGATGTATTTCTCTACAGATCAGGTAAGGAGAGGGTTTATTTTACCTAAGACAAGTGTGATCACCCATTTTGAATGCCAGTTGGTTTCACTTAACTTTACGTACATGCAAGACCAACATTGCCAATGCTTGCAGTCTTCAACGTCTGACAAGATTGATTGACAAGATTGATGTTGTAGCTTCCACATTTATGCCGCAGCTTTCCTAGTGACTATTGGATGGCACTGAAGTTGTTTAAATGTGACTCTGTTTTCTTAGATGCAATGCTGCTTTCTTAGCAGGACCAAATGACAAATCTACTGACAGCAAAACTAAAAAAGCACAAATAAGAGCAAGGCAACAGAGATTGGTATAAAAGCCATCCAATCTTGGAGCAAGGATTGGCCATTCGGAGAATTGTATACAAAACTATCTCTGACAGACCGTTGGGGCTGTCTGAAGCCAGATCTCAAAAAGTACATTAGGTTTCTTCTGAAGATTAAAATGGACAAGTCACTAGAGAGTCTTAGTGAAAGCCACTTTAAGGGTGATATCATTGCAGGATTATGGAGGTGGACCCCACCTTGCACAGTTTTGCCATTTCAAAAATTGCTGTCATGTTTTTGAGCCTGTTGTGAGTGATGTAATATGTGGGGTAATTAGATGTGCATTGTGAGGGTGTGTGTTATAGTTACCTTAGGGTACAAGTTATAGTTACTAGAGATAACTATAGATGGTGCATTTTGGGATTTATTTTTGTTTAAAACGTTACGTTGTCACAGAGATTTTCACCTGCCTATACCATCTCTTTACCCTTTGTTTTCAGTGAATTTCTAGTGTTTTTAACGTAAAGTAATATCTTATTACCATACATAAAGCCATACCCCACCGCACAGGGCCTTTGGCCGTGCCTGGTGAGGGGATGGCTGCAGGACCTGCAGGCAACATCACCACCCCTGGGAAAGTCAACTTCCTGCCTTGCATGATCTTCGGCCAGGCCCTGTAGTCATGCCCCCCCACACAGCCAACCGCTCGTGAGCAGCTAACCCCTAGGCACTCATACACCCACTGATTCACCAATACACCTTGGTGTATATATATTTAACACTCATATTCTTTTTTAAAACACTCAGTTACTGGATGATGTCATCAGCGATGTCATGTTACTGACCATGTCATGAGTGATGTAATATGTGAGGCCATAAGCAGTGCATTACATGGATGTGAGCTATAGTTAGCTCAGCTCACTATAACTGCAAAATTTCTCCTGTTTTGTACGAGTGAAATGTAAGCCTAACTATAATGTCTCTGTAACCTTCGTTTTTTCAGTGAATTTCTAATTTTTTTCTATTCCATTTCCTAATTTAAAAAACAATATTAATTCCCAACTATTACGTCCCAGTAACCTTTGTTTTTTTCAGTGAGTTTCTAAGGTTTTTTTCATTCTATTTCATAATTACAACATCTTTGTATAGTTTCTGCAATTAGATATTGATTCTAGGATTAGTTATTTGATTTAACTTTCCCCTTTGTATACATTTGTTGAAAAAGTGCATCAGAAATGTATTTAAGAGGTGTTAAACACATATATGCACACATTTTGCAGTATTTTAGACAATAGGGGTTTATTAGTGCACTGTTTAAAATCATATTTTGCTAGGGTGCTTGTTTAAAAAACATCTTTAAAACTGATTTTCTGTCTTCCGTTATCACGATGAAAAGCAGCGCGATGATATCGATTACCTCGATCACCACGAATACGCCACGAAATGACAAAACACAAGAACACATTCTATGGCCTCCACCACATACAAAACTTATAACTGCAAAATAGATTATAACCAACACACTAAACACATTACTATCTAAAAGACTCTATAATAGCATTTTTAAATCCCTTAATATCTTTACAACACAGTGTAGAAGTCTTTCAGTGGAATCTGTGACTGCATGCATCACTTTATCAGTAAGTGTCTCATTCAGTGTTTAATTATTTCAGTGGATCCGTGAGACTGTGCATCAGTCTATCAATGGTTCTATAATGAAGTGTGTGACTGTCTCAATGCATCTATGACTGGGTGCATCAGTGTCTCAATAGATCTGTGATTTGGCTGCATGAGTCTCTCAGTTGATCTGTGAGTAGGTGCATGAGTGCCTTTGTCCATGTGAAAGTAAGTATATGACTGTCTGACTGGATCTGTCAGTGGATACATAAGTGTCTAAGTGCATGTCTCAGTGGTGAGTGAGTAGATGCATGAGTGTCTGAGTGGGTCTGAGACTGAGTGCATACGTTTCTCAGTGGGTCTATTACTGAAAGTGTGAGTGTCTGAGTGGTTTTGTGAATGGGTGCATGGGTCTCTGAGTGCAACTGTGAGTGGGCGCGTGAGTCTCTCAGTGTTAGAGGGACTGGGTGCATAAGTCTCTGAATGGGTCTGTGAGTGGGTGTGTAAGTGACTGTATGGGCATGCAAGTGTGTAATTGGCTCTGTGGTGGGTGTATGAGTAAATCTGTGAGTAGGTGTACGAGTGTCTCAATGGATCTGTGAGTGAGAGCATAGGTCTGTGAGGGGGTGAGTGAATGGGTACATGCATGAGTATCTGAGTGGGTCTGTGACTGGGAGGGCATGTGTCTGAGTGAGTCTGTGACTGGATGTGTACATTTTTGAGTGGTTGAGTGAATGGTTGTGTGTATAGCTGAGTGAGTCTATGAGTGGGTGTGTGAGTCTCTGAGTGTATGCGTGACTGATTGCATAACTCTCTGACTGGATCTGTGACCGTGTGTGAGTGACTGTATGGGTGTGTGAGTGGGTGTATGAGTGTCTGAGTGGATATATGAGTACTTGTATGAGTGTCTCAGTGGGTCTGTCAGTCGGTATGAAAGTGTCTTAGTGGGTCTGTCAGTGGGGGTGTGAGTGTCTCAGTGGGTATGTGAGTGGCTCTGTAAGTCAGTGCATGAGTCTTTGAGAGTGTCTGTACATGGTTACAGGACTCTTGGAGTGAGTCTGTTTGTGGGTGCATGAGTATCTGAGTGGCTCTGTGAGTGGGTACATGCTGTGAGTGGGTGTAAGAATCTCTAAGTGGGTATGAGACTGTGAGCATGAGTCTATGAGTGTGTCTCTAAGTAGGTGCGTGAGTCTCTGAGTGGGTCTGTACATGGGTGCGTCACTCTCCGAGTGAGTCTGTAAGTGGGTAGCTGATCAGTATGTGAGTGGGTGCATGAGTATCGGAGTGGGTCTGTGACTGGATGTATTAGTATATGAGTGGGTATGTGAATGGGTCTATATGTGTCTGAGTGAGTTTGTGAGTGCATACATGAGTCTGTAACATCTACCTTTTTGCCAAATTTGGTGTAATTCTATCCAGCGGTTCGAGCTGTACGTTCAACAACACGTTTCTATGGCAATTAACATTAGAAATGCACCCTTATTTTGCACCCCTATTACTCAGGCCCCACTGCACAAATCCCACCCATACTTTCCATGGCACACAGAACCTACTTTGACACTTTTTTGGTAAAATTTCATGAAGATTGGGCAAACATCACCAAAGTTAAAGGCAAGTCCAAAAATGTGTTTCCTATGTAAACTGGGTCCTAACTATTACTGCTTATATATGTGTTTCAAAATGCATGTATATTTCACACCAAGGTACCACAGCAGAAATATATGGTTCTGCTAGCTAAAACTATGTCATCTGATTGGCTGGCTGCAACCTGAAGAAAAAGTTGTGGCTACCATGTTAGGGACTCAGTCCCAGTGTTATAAAAAACACATTTAAAAAAGGGTACAGGAGTAGGGTAGAGCTATTCTGACCCCCTGGTAGTGGGAGAGGTCCTGGAGGGACCCCTCCTCCAGAGGAGTAAATTAAAAAATATTGTTTTATTTGGGATGCTACAGGTCCACAGATCCACTGCAGCACTCAGAGCTGCCCCTTTGTGATTCCGCAGGGGTGCTGGGTGCCCTGAAAAACAAGCATTGGAAATGCAATAGGTCTCGCATTAGAAAAGTAGGAGCTATAGGTCTTGTAAATGATTTTTTTCTTTTTTAGTGTAGTTTTTCCAAATAGCTACATTGATAGATTTGTCATTTACAGTGCCAATAGTTTTAATTTTTGTGAATGTGACACCTATAGCATTTGGAATGCCACATGATTTGTATTGACGTGACTTTGATGGCAGCTTTTGTTGTTATGCCACATTTCTAGAGAGCAGGAGAGTGCAGCAGGGGATAGAAGCACAGCCCTGCAAGCTGAACGTCCTCCCATCGCACACCCATCTGTGGCTTGAGTGGTGTGAGGGGTGTGAGGGTGAGGGATGGGAGGGTGAGGGATGGGAGGGTGAGGGGTGTGAGCGTGAGCGTTGTGAGTGTGAGGGAGTGTGAGTGTGAGGGGGTGTGAGTGTGTGTGATGGTGAAGTTGAGTGAGTGTTTGTGAGGCTGAGTGTGTGTGATGGTGTGTGTCGGTGAGGGTGTGTGAGGGTGAGTGAGGTTGTTTGATGTTGATTGAGGGAGTGTGAGTGTGTGGGTGAGTCTGAGAGTTAGGTGTTGTGATGTTGATTGAATGAGGGTGAGGGGATGATGGTAAGGGTGTGTGAGGGTGAGGCGTGTTTATTGTGACAAGTTGCAAAGCTGAGGGTGGGTGAGTGTGTGGGAGGGTGTTTGATGGTGAGGGTGTGAGGTGTAGTGAGTGTGAGAGTGTTGTGAGGCGTGTGAGGGTGTGAGGGGAGTGAGCGTGTGTGAGGGTGATGGGGTGTGAGGGTGAGGGTGTGTGAGTGTGTGGGGGTGAGGGAGGTTGTTTGCGGCTGAGAGTGTGTGAGGTGTAGTGAGTGTGATAGTGTTGTGATGGGTGTGAGGGGAGCGTGGGTGTGTGAGTGTAAGGTGTTTGAGGGTGAGGGTGTGTGTGTGTGAGTGTGAGGGTGAGTGAGGGGGTGTGAGGCTTCGGGTGTGTGACGGTGTGTGAGTGTGAGTGTGTGTGAGGGGGAGTGAGGGTGAGAGAGGTGTTAGGCAGAGGGTGTGTGAGGGTGAGGGTGTGTGAGGGTGAGTGTGAGTCATTGTGAGTGAGTGTGAGTGAGGGGGTGTGAGGGGGTGGTTGTGTGATGTTGTGTGAGTGTGAGTGTGTTTGAGGGTGAGTGAGGGAGTGTGAGGTTGTGTGAGTGGGTGGGAGTGAGGGTGTGTGAGGGTGACTGAGTGTGTGTGAGGGTGACAGAATGAGTGTAAGGGTGTGTGAGTCTGAGGGGGTTGATGTTGAGAGAGGGTGAGTGGAGTGAGTCAGTGAGGGCGAGGGTGTGCGGTGTAGTGAGTGTGAGAGTGTTGTGAGGGGTGTGAAGTTGTGAGTGTAGCGAGTGTGTGTGAGGGGCTGTGAGTGTGGGTGAGGGTGAGTGAGGTGGTGTGAGTGTGTGGGTGTGTGATGGTGTGAGGGTGAGGGTGTGCGAGGGTGAGTTACGGAGTGTGAGGGTGTGTGAGTGGGTGAGTTTGAGAGTTAGGGTGTTTGAGGGTGACTGAGGGTGAATGTGGTTGAGGGGATGAGGGTAAGGATGTGTGAGGGTGAGGGGTGTTGATATTGATATTTTGCAAGGCTGAGGGTGGGTGAGTGTGTGTGAGGGTGTTTGAGGGGGAGTGTGTGAGGTGTAGTGAGTGTGAGAGTGTTGTGAGGGGTGTGAGGGTGATGGGGTGTGAGGGTGAGGGGGTGTGAGTGTGTGTGAGGGTGAGGGTGAGCGAGGGAGTGTGAGTGTGTGTGTGAGCGGTTGAGGGTGAGAGTTAGGGTGGGTGAGGGTGATGGTGTGAGGGTGATTGAGGGCGTGTGAGGGGATGAGGGTAAGGGTGTGTGAGGCTGAGGGGTGTTGATGGTGAGAGAGTGTGAGGGGGGTGAGTGTGTGAGGGTGAGGCTGTCCGGTGTAGTGAGTGTGAGATTGTTGTGAGGGGTGTGAGTCTTTGAGGAGAGTGAGGGTGTGTGAGTGTGAGGGGTTGTGAATGTGTGTGAGGGTGAGGGTGAGTGAGTGGGTGTGAGGCTGAAGGTGTGTGATGGTGTGTGAGGGTGACGTTGTGTGAGGGTGATTGAGGGTTTGTGAAGGTGTGTGACAGTTTTGGTGTGTGAGGGTGATGTTATGAGTGTGTGTATGTTAATAATAATAAAAAAAAATTTTTTTAATATGTGTCGTGTAAAAAAAAACGTGATAGAACTTCCCTTTGTAATTGTCCTGCCTTATGTGTATTTTTTTATGTAATTTAACTGTGTGTGTGTTTTAATTAATGTGTGGTTTTATGTGTGTTTTTGGTGTCTGTGGAGTCCCGTATTAATTGTATTAATTTAAAAATGGCCGACGCAATGCGTCACCTTGACGTTCCCTACGTTAGAGTTCTAGTTTTTTTTTGTGTTGTGAGTGTTTACGTTTCCTTGACGTTTATTTGTAGCCAATCGGAGCGCGACGTTTTTGATGTTGCGTTCCGATTTGCTTACGTCAACGGTGGAATTCCCCAGAAGATCGAGAATGTTGGTGCGCGGAAGGCGTGTTCTTGTTCCTGTGCTGTTGCTGCGTCGTTTGACAGGTAAGAATTTATTCCAAAGTGTTTTTTTTATGTAATGTAATGTAATGTAATGTAGTATCTATAGTATGTTTAACTTAACGAATGAATAGGAGTGTATTTTTATAACTGTTGACATTGTTTGTTTTCGATCGTAATATTTGTAAATGTTTATTATGTAATGTAAATTAAAATCTTGTTATTATTCGTCGATATGTAATGTATATGTTTTCGAAAACTGTAATGTAATGTATTTTTAGCTGGTGTTTGTTATTTGACGTACAAGAGCTGTTGTTTGAACTTTGAAGTGCTATTTAGTTTCTATTATATTTATGTGTGTTGTGTTTGCATTGTTTTTTTCCTGTGATGCTGAAGTAGCCGGATTATATGTTATTGAGCTTATCGATGTATTAAAGGAAAGTTTTTGTATTTGCTGAATTTATTTTCCCTATCAATGTATTAAGAGGATGCACAGTGATGTAATGTGTGTATTTTATGCGTTTTGTGAAAGAAATGTTTTATTTTCCAATCCCTGTTTGCATATTTGTGTATTAATAGCTGCACTCTCCTTGCGTTGCTTTAAGTTTGCATTTTGGAATAGCTGCAAGTGTGTAATCCGCATTTTACGTATATATCAAATAGTTGCTTAACGCTATTTATGTGTACAGTTGGAGGCTGGAGCTGTATTTGGAGGGTAGAGTTGTAGTGTGGTATTGTAGTTTTAGGGTGTAGTTGGAGGGTGGACTTGGACGGTGTGAGTGTGAGGGTGAGTGGATGTGAGTGTCTGGGAGTTTGAGGTTGTGAGTGAGGCTGAGCGTGTGTTGGTGAGTGATGGTGTGTGAGGGTATGAGTGTGATTGAGGGTGTGAGGTTGTGAGAGTGTGAGGGTGTGATGTAGGGTGAGGATGAGTGAGGGTGTGTGAGGCTGAGGGTGAGGGTGTGAGTGGTTGTGATGATGCCTATAAGTGATCATTTTATTCCGTGATTATTGTACACTTCAAATGTATTAATGTTGTGAAGCGTTGTTTTAGAAGCTAATCAAGATCTATGTAATGTTGATTGATGCTGTTAACGCTGAATCAAAAAACAAACACATCAGTAACGTTTTTTATATAATGCATGTAAAAAGTTACCTTTTTTTGTAAGGTACACATCAATTCGCACTGCAAAAGCTTGGCTTGCATTAACATAGATGCGCAGTGATTTTGTCTGTGTTTGCTCATTAGAGACAATGTTTACCTCCTTTTAAATTTCCGACTACAGATGCGCATTAAATGTGGCAAAGTATAAGTATGAAGCCACCTTTAAAAATTGTATTGTTTTTGTTGTGTACTTTGAGTGGAATACTTATTTGTACTTATGGAAGAATTGGAATTAGGATGCGAGGTCTCGTGCTCTTGTGATTACGCACTTTGTTTGTTTTGTGGATTCTTTCCACCATTGTTTAACCCCTTCCGTGCGGCCGCGATTTTTCCCGTGTGCGGCCGCCGGACGAACACGGGCGGGCCATGACGAACCCCAGCCGTCATCAGCACACGAGCACCGTAGTGCATGACGGCTGGGGTTCGTCACCAGCATGGAAGGGGTTAATGGTTTATTTATTTCCCCTTACTTTAGTAACTGCTTTATGTTGTGAATTTGTGTCCTTTAGATGTCTTTGTCCCCTTTTAAATTGGTGTATTACTCGCTGTGTATTCAGATGTTTCCCTATTTTCTTTTTTTTTCGTAAAAAATGTTATATTTAACAATCCTTTTCTGCATTTTTATGTATTAATTGGTGCACTGTCCTCGCGATGCATTAAGTTTTCATTTTTGAATACCTACAAGTGTGTAATCCGATGTTTTTTTATTGAATTAAATGTTGCCTAATGCTATTTACGTTTGGAGTTGGAGGGTGGATTAGTAGTTGGAGGGTGGAGTAGTAGTTGTAGGGTGGAGTTGTAGGGTGGTGTTGTAGGGTGGTGTTGTAGGGTGGTGTTAGAATTCACTTTTCGATGCCCCACCTGTCTCCTCTCATATGTAAGTTAGCATCATATGGCTAACTAATGAAGTTCGTATATGCACTTGTGTTGAAATATTCCGCTTGCCATTGTATTATTCAAATGTATGTGTGACTATATTAGATCCTTAGCTTAGCTTGTGTGCCACCATTTTGTGTATTCCTCTGTGACCGCGAGCCTTACTCGCTCATCTGCCCCTCCCGCAGGAATAGAGAATTTCCCTAAGACAGCAGTTTTCGTTTCTCGGCTTACTGTGGCCGAAACTAACAAGTCTCTTTATCAATAATGTTCTCATGCACCAGAGACGCTGAAGCCTAGCTCCATGGCCTTGAGTAAAGATAGCGATGTATCCCTTGCAGGTGCAGATGCCTGCTGTATGATGGCATTGTTCGCTGGTCTGGGTTTCAGTAATTTTCCAGAAGGGGCGTACCCCAAAGGACTTCGTTGCATTATAATGTATTGCTGTGATGTAGAGAGTCAGTCCTCTCGTTCGCACTCCCAGGAGTGAGGTCGGACAGGGCCCTCTCATATGAGTGTTGTTTGGCCTAATAAAGACTTTGTTTATTCTTCTCCACTGTCCGGCTGACTTCCTATATAATTACTATAGGTGAGTGCGGTAAGTCACTCGGGTGGATTTGAGCCACGCTTATCAGTGGTGTTGTAGGGTGGAGTTGGAGGGTGGAGTTGGAGGGTGTGAGTGTGAGGGTGAGTGGATGTGAGGGTCAAGGGGTGTGAGGGTGTGTGATGGTGTGTAAGGGTGAGTGAGGGTGACTGTGTGAGTATGAGTGAGGGTGTGAGGGTTGTGAGGGTGAGGGGGTGAGGGTGTATGAAGATGAGGGGGTGAGGGTAATGGGATGTGAGTGTGTGTGTGATGATAGGTGTGGGTGAGTGAGGGTGAGAGTTTGAGGGTGAGTGAGGGTGAGTGTTGTGAGGGTGTGAGTGTGTGAAGGTGAGTGAGGGTGTGCGAGTTTGAAGGTTGAGTGTGTGACTGTGGGTGAAGGGGTGTGAGGGGGTGTGAGGGTGAGGGGGTGATGTTGAGTGATGGTGTGTGAGGGTGAGTGGGTGAGGGGGTGAGGGTGTGTGAGGGTGAGGGTGTTGAGGGTGAGGGTGTGTTGGTGAGTGATGGTGTGTGAGGGTGTGAGGGAGGGTGAGGATGAGTGAGGGTGTGTGAGGCTGAGGGTGAGGGTTTGAGTGAGAGTTGTTGTGATGATGCCTATAAGTGTTCATTTTTTCTCCGTGAATATTGTACACTTCAAATGTATTAATGTTGTGAAGCGTTGTTTCAGAAGCTAAGAGACCTATGTAATGTTGATTGATACTGTTGTTAGCGCTGCTGTTTATTTTCTTTATTTTTTTGAATACTTAAATGCATTGTTTAGATTTCTTTAGTTACTTTGAGTGGAATACTTTGTTGTATTTTTGGAGGAATTGCAATTAGGCTGTGAAGTCTCGTGCTTTTGTGATTACGCACTTTGTTTGTGTTTTTGATTTTTTCTGGCATTGTTTAATGGTTTATTTTCCCTTACTTTAGTAAGTGCTTTATATTGTGAATTTGTTTCCTTTAGCTCGCTTTGTGCACTTTTAAATTGTTGTATTATTTGCTGTGTATTCAGATGTTTGCCTATTTTGTGTGCATTTATCTTTGTGAAAGAAATGTTTTATTTTACAATCCCTTTCTTCATTTTTGTGTATTAATTGCTGCACTGTCCTTGCGTTGCATTAAGTTTAAATTTATGAATAGCTACAAGTGTGTAATCCGATTTTTACGTATTAAAATAAATGTTGCCAAACGCTATTTATGTGTGGAGTTGGAGGGTGGAGTTGTAGTTGGAGGGTAGAGTTGTAGGGTGGTATTGTAGTTATAGGGTGTAGTTGGAGGGTGGACTTGGACGGTGTGAGTGTGAGTGGATGTGAGGGTCAGGTGGTGTGAGGGTGTGTGATGGTGTGTGAGGGTGAGTGAGGATGACGGTGTGAGTATGAGTGAGGGTGTGAGCGTTGTGAAGGTGTACTTGGACAGTGTGAGGTTGAGTGGATGTGAGGTTATGGGGTGTGAGGGTGTGTGATGGTGAGTGAGGGTGACGGTGTGAGTATGAGTGTGGGTGTGAGGGTGAGGGGGTGAGTGTGTGTGAAGATGAGGGGGTGAGGTTAATGGGATGTGAGAGTGTGTGATGATAGGTGTGGGTGAGTGAAGGTGAGAGTTTGAGAGTGAGTGAGGGTGAGTGTTGTGATGTGGGGAAGGTGAGTGAGGGTGTGCGAGTTTGAAGGTTGAGTGTGTGACTGTGGGTGAGGGTGAGGAGGTGTGAGGGTGAGGGGGTGATGGGGTGATGTTGAGTGATGGTGTGTGATGGTGAGTTGGTGAGGGTGATTGAGGGTGGGTGAGGGTGTTGAGGTTGTGGGTGAGTGTGTTGGTGATTGATGGTGTGTGAGGGTGTGAGGGAGGGTGAGGATGAGTGAGGGTGAGGGTGGGTGTGGATGTGAGTGTGAGTTGTTGTGATGATGCCTATAAGTGTTCTTTTTTTCTCTGTGAATATTGGACACTTCAAATGTATTAATGTTGTGAAGCGTTGTTTCAGAAGCTAATAGAGACCTATGTAATGTTGATTGATGATGTTGTTAGCGCTGAATCCAAAAACAAACACATCATAAACTTTTTTTATATTATCCTTGTAAAAAGTTCTCTTTTTTTTTGTAAGGTACACATCAATTCGCACAGCAAAAGCTTTGCTTGCATTAACATAGATGCGCAGTCATATTGGCGGGTGGAGTTGTAGGGTGGTGTTGTAGGGTGGAGTTGGAGGGTGGAGTTGGACGGTGTGAGTGTGAGTGGATGTAGGGTCAGGGTGTGTGATGGTGTGTGATGGTGTGTGAGGGTGAGTGAGGGTGACGGTGTGAGGGTGAGTGAGGATGTGAGGGTTGTGAGGGTGGACTTGGACGGTGTGAGGGTGAGTGGATGTGAGGGTCAGGGGGTGTGAGGGTGTGTGATGGTGTGTGAGGGTGAGTGAGTGTGACGGTGTGAGTATGAGTGAGGGTGTGAGGGTGGACTTGGACGGTGTGAGTGTGAGGGTGAGTGGATGTGAGGGTCAGGGGGTGTGAGGGTGAGTGAGGGTGACGGTGTGAGTATGAGTGAGGGTTGTGAGGGTGAAGGGGTGAGGGTGTGTGAACATGAGGGGGTGAGGCTAATGGGGGGGTGGACTTGGGACGGTGTAAGTGTGAGTGGATGTGAGGGTCAGGGGGTGTGGGGGTGTGTGATGGTGTGTGAGGGTGAGTGAGGGTGACGGAGTGAGTATGAGTGAGGGTGTGAGGGTGAAGGGGGGAGGGTGTGTGAGGGTGAAGGGGTGAGGGTGTGTGAACATGAGGGGGTGAGGCTAATGGGGTGTGAGAGTGTGTGACAGGTGAGGGTGAGTGAGAGTGAGAGTTTGAGGGTGAGTGAGGGTGAGTGTTGTGAGGGTGTGAGGGTGTGAAGGTGAATGAGGGTGTGCAAGTTTGAAGGTTGAGTGTGTGACTGTGGGTGAGGGTGAGGGGGTGTGTGAGGGTGAGGGGGTGTGAGGGTGAGGGGGTGATGTTGAGTGATGGTGTGTGATGGTGTGAGGGTGATTGAGGGTGAGGGTGTTGAGGTTGAGGGTGAGGGAGTTGAGGTTGTGGGTGAGGGTGTGTTGGTAAATGATGGTGTGTGAGGGTGTGAGTGTGATTGACGGTGTGAGGGTGTGTGAGGTTATGAGAGTGTGTGAAGGCGTCTGGGGAGGGGGGAGGAGAAATGCGATCCTGGCTGTGTGCGTGGAGAGAGAGGGGAGGTGCTTGCGGCTGGGGGCTGGGGAACAGATGGCGAAGGCTGGCGAATTGAGTTGTGCATGCTCGCTTGGAGTCGTGGAGTTTTGCAAGTTGCAGGCTGCATAGTTAAGACCAGGGCTTCAAACTGAGCCTGCAAAGGGAAGCCGCATTGAAAGCCCCCTCAGCCCCCCACCCAATCAAGGCACACGAAACAGATAGAGGGCTGCCATTTTATTTTGATTTTGTTCTGAGCCTGCAAAGGGAAGCCGCATTGAAAGCCCCCTCAGCCCCCCACCCATCAAGGCACACGAAACAGATAGAGGGCTGCCATTTTATTTTGATTTTGTTGGGCTCACCAGCATTGGGAACGCTGCCGTTCACTAGCACACATCTAGGGTAGTGTATTTATTGTTTTCGGTACAAGGCTAATTAATGTGTGTTAGTTATTCCAAATTCTTTTAAGAACATGAAGCTTCCAACATCTTTTAGTATTCAATGCGAAGATGTCAAATGCGGGTTTAAGACGAAACACGGCCGTGAAACTGCAGGGAGAGAGAGTGGAGGTGCTGGCGGCTGGGGAGGGGGAGTAGAAATGCGAGCCTGGCTGTGTGCAGGGAGAGAGAGGGGAGGTGCTGGAGAGGGGAGGTGCTGGTGTCTGGGGAGGGGGAGGAGAATTGCGAGCCTGGCTGTGCCCGGGGAGAGAGAGGGGAGGTGCTGGCGGCTGGGGAACAGATGGCGAAGGCTGGCGAATTTTGTTTAAGAAATAGTCTGTTTCAGTGGGCAAAAAATGAGTTGTGCAGGTTTAAGGGTTTAAGACGAGACACAGCCGTGAAACTGCACGGAGAGAGAGGGGAGGTGCTGGCGGCTGGGGGGTGGGGGGAGGAGAAATGCGAGCCTGGCTGTGTGCTGGGAGAGAGAGGGGAGGTGCTGGCCGCTGGGGAGGGGGGAGTAGAAATGCGAGCCTGGCTGTGTGCAGGGAGAGAGAGGGGAGGTGCTGGAGAGGGGAGGTGCTGGCATCTGGGGAGGGGGAGGAGAATTGCGAGCCTGGCTGTGCCCGGGGAGAGAGAGGGGAGGTGCTGGCGGCTGGGGAACAGATGGCGAAGGCTAGCGAATTTTGTTTAAGAAATAGTCTGTTTCAGTGGCCAAAAAATGAGTTGTGCAGGTTTAAGGGTTTAAGACGAGACACGGCAGTAAAACTGCAGGGAGAGAGAGGGGAGGTGCTGGCGGCTGGGGAGGAGAAATGCGAGCCTGGCTGTGTGCAGGGAGAGAGAGGGGAGGTGCTGGCGGCTGGGGGTGGGGGTAGCCGTGGGAGGGAGCCTTGTCGCTTTCATGTGCACGCGCTTTTAATGTCAATGCGCTTGCGCATTGAGCTTCAATTTGACGGGCACTGCAAGGAATCGCCATGGAATCGCAAGTTGGTTAAAGTCTGTTTAAGCCCCCATAGTCTCGCAAGCTCAATGCGCATGCGCATTGACAGGCAAGACCTAAAAATGAGCGCACTTGGGCACCTGCGGGCGTTGGGTTCAGGCTGGGCAACGGTACTTGCCCGGCACAGGGTTGGCCTACCATGGTGAGTTAGGTGCAGGGCCTAACCACCGTTGTGCTTGGGGTACCATTTGTACAGTTAGTTGACACTTAAAAAGTATAATAAAATGAAATCAGGCTTGTAAACAAACTTTTCTTACCCACACACATTAGTATTCTTCATTAACAAAATCATAACTTACTGGAATAATAATATTAGCCAACTATAATAATGATTAACCACTCTTATAGGGCAACGCCGATACACAGAGTAGGTAAATAATAGGTGTTGTTTACCAACACAGTTGTATCAGCCCCAGAAGGACAAAAATCCTGTAATGCAATGTTATATGCAGATGTCTTAATGCATCATGCAAATGCATCAGAGTCTGCGATTTTTTAGGTCTGGCTTGACAGCGCAGAGGTTTCCACACCTTGTGATCAACAACAAAAAATGAGTTTTAGAGTACTATTAAGAGAGTGGTTTAGGCTCCACCCACATGTTGGTTTCCCTGAGTACAAGATTTGATATGGCTGAAGTTGTGTACTTCCTCTGAAGAAAAGTTCATCTATTGCATTTTTGACATGCAGCAAACTTTCTATTGAATACAGCAGGGTTAAGTTGGTTAGCAAGCCAATTAACATGGCTATAGGTATGTTATGTTTATTATGAAACATTACGATAAAGGCAGTGGGCCAAATGTATTTATTGTGAACAGCATATGTTAACATCAATACATGTATGGGTTGATTGATATTACTCTGTATGATAGTCTGCAAAGAAGGATTTTTATATATGGAATCTCGCAGATTAATGTGGTAGGCAAGGGTTTGGGGGTTAGTTAAACACTGATTTGAGCTGTGGGAATCCTTGTTGGGCACCCTTAGGAGAGATAGTATTTCGTTTAGCCATCTGTAATTTTGTAAACCTTTGTAAGTATACGATTGTGTGTCTGATGATTGCTTTGTGGAAATGCTTATGCTCATAGCAGTAGGAGTTAAATATGGGGACAAGCCATAGGCCTGATTAGTGCACTGGACCAGTTATGTCTGATGCCATAAGTCTTATTTACTTATTATGAAGATTTATGACAAAGGAGGTAGGCCTAGCTTATGCATTCTGAAAATCATTATTAAAGTCAGTGGGCCTTTAGCAGTGGGTTCTTATCACATTGTGTTACAGGCTATAGCTAGGTATTTTGTTGCATGTTATCTCACAGATTACTGTAGTAGGCACGGGCTTTGATGTTGGCGTGCCACTCTCACAAACTGTGAGGATTTTCACTGTGATGTTTCTTGTTAGGCTTTTAAGACTGGATTATTATTTCACTTTGCTAAAGCCTGTAGGCAGATATTTTGTTACATGAACCCTCACAAACTATTGTAGTATGCAAGGGTTTATGGTGTTAGTGACCTTCCATAAAAAAACCATGGGGATAGAAGATTTGCACTATGGTATTCCTTACTTGACTCGATTAGGAGGGATGTTACATTGTTTTGACAACTGTAATTTTGTACATGTTTGTAATGTTATTACTGTATACCCAATGTTTGCCTTATGCTTAACAAAGTAGGCCCGAGTTGGTTATGGTAATAAACCAATGATAAAGGTTGTTGACCAGATTGTTTATTATGAAAAGTTATAATTAGGCCTGTGCTGAACTTGGCCCTCTCTGCAGGGTAACCACCAAACATTATACCTTCATCCCTCCTGTTTAATTAACCCATTTTTGTTGGCTTTTAACACTCTGTGCACTGTACCACTGCTAACCAGCGCTAAATTGCTTGTCCCCCTCCCTAAAACATGATAAAAGTGGCCTACGCCTGATTGGCACATTTTAATTTACTTGCAAGCCCCTAATAATGCGTTACAACATATACCTAGGGCCTGTAAATGAAATGACACTTGTGGGCCTGCAAAAACAAAGGGGGGACCTGGTATCCTACTTACTTCTATATTTTATGTATCACAACATCCACACTATATTCCTTTAGTGGTTGGGTTATTCATTCACTCTATTTTTTCAATACCTCTATTTTGTTTTGTGTGAGTAACTCACATCCTTATAGAAAAACATATATCAAGTGACATATACATATTTACATATATAACAATTTACACAACATTGAGAACATTCACCACATTTTACAATGACATTAGTTTGACATTATAAACATAAATATAACCCAAGACCAATTTATCATTAACATTATGGACATAAATATAACAAGACCAATGTATCATATATATTCCAAAAAATGAGACACCACTGTATTTTCTTTGGTGTTCCTACTACAATTCAGTCCACTATTTCCTGAATTATGTGTGCATCCATATAAATATTTGCCATCTTAATTTGACATTGCCGACGCGTTTCAAGCAAAAAAAAATGTAAAATGTAAATTGATACTTGTATAGCGCACTACTCACCCGCAAGGGTCTCAAGGCGCTTGTACGAATACCGCTGTGGAACCCATCCTGGCTTTCCCTGTGAGGTGTCAACTCCTGGGCACCCCCAAGATGGAGGCCAGGCATCCTTAGCGTTGTGGGGGCCGTTGTGGAGATTAAGCAAGCTATTGCCCAGAGTTGCAGAGTGGGACTCCATGATTGGAATAGGCACTGAGGCGAGAATTATCAGGTCTGTGGAATTTTGAGCCCAAGACTCGCCGAAGCGGGGAATTGAACCCTAGTCCCGAGCTAGACCTCTGCATCAGGGTCTGCCGCTCTAATCATTGATATTTGAGAAAAGAAAGTGCCCCCCACTTATTTATCAAAAAAAGCTCTTACTTATGAGCAACACATCCACTCGGATTAGATATGTTTGGTATGTTTATTTATACCATGAATTCAACCATCAATTCAGAAAATTCTATACATTTCATGTCAGACAAAGAACACCAAATAATTAACTGAATTTTGAAACATACAAAAAGAAGAAAATCACAAATACTTCTACTATACACAACAAAGCATGACATTAATTTTAGAAAACAGATCACAAAAGTCAATAAATGAAAACTTCTTTTCACAGTAATGAACAAAGTCACAAATGAAAGGAGATATCGCAATACATCAATTGTTGCACAACACTCGTTTTTTTAGGGGTCGTGTTATTTATATGTAATGGATGCCTGTTATTTCTATCCCCTTTCTTGCCGACGCGTTTCGAACTTCGTACATCAGTTACGAGTTCTCTTCAGGGCCTTGTTATTACTATATGCCTGTGTGTAGAAAGGAAAAGCTATTTAAAATCCAATCTTGGGTCTCATCTCCTAAGATCACTTAGAGTCTACTACAATTTTTGAAGAAGCCGATTTACCTGGGCATTGGCCGGGTTTATCCTATGTCTTGTTCTGGGTCATTGAAATTTCAGTCTAAAAAGCGTTAAAAAACTAGTTTTAGAGTCAAATACCAGTATTCACCCTGCAATCACATCGCACAGACGTCACAAGACATACCTTTAAAGTAGTCTTAGGTACGGCGGGGCATCTCCCTATGGCTCGGGGAAGCTTCAGTCACCTGGGAGGGGCGAGGACGGAGTCAATACAAGCAGATTGAATCTATACAGAGGCCAAAGCAGGTGTTTGCGGGGCTTCTCTTACCTCGTAAGCAGCCCCCTGGGCTTCGGGCTTCGGGAGTGTTTCACTTTGTGCCTTAGATTGTTCGGTTAGTTTTCCGTCACTGATCAATCATGCCGCGTTAATGACTCACAATTATTCTCCGGTCACATAAGCTGTAGGGAAAAGGGAGGATTGGTTTTTCATGTTGCCTCTACAAAGCAGCCCGTCTAAGTTGGGCGTGTGGAGTCTACGCTCACCTCTCGCTCAGCAGTTCGCTTTCCAAATGACTCAATGTCGAGGGCGGCGGTGAGACTGCCCCGAGACTAAATATGGTCACATGACCTTAGGTATTCTGGGAGTTGTAGTTCTAGTTACTCACGTGCATCATCCTCAAATTCCCCATTCCTCAAGGTGGGACCATGTGGCCTCACGGAGTCCTACGCGGCTTGTGCTTCATAATCTGGACACCTCGGACAGAGTGTTTAATCCGTTTTGCGCGCTATTGAATTTTAGGATCAGATACGCTCTAATCATTGAGCCACACAGAATTCTCAATGGGCTCTCATCAGGGCTTCTTAGTAATAACACATTGGGGAAATCTATAACGCAAATAAAACAAAAATTCCCTCTTCGACCTCAACCCTTCTAAGTATTGATGATACCGTTCACTTGCATTAAGTTCATACCTGCCGTTTTTTCTCGAAACCAATTCTGAATGATTAAGCAGGTCTCTGTATTTGGCAGTGGGTAAACTGTTGTGGATCCTATACAAAAAAAACATTTTTTTTTATTGAACTGCACCTGAACCCAGCTATTCCACTTACAATCCTTATTTAATTCTTTTAGTTAACATATCTTGAACCACTATTAGTGAGATGAAGAGGCAGCTGTTTTATGGGACTCGCCTTGATGTTAGACCAAATCTGTTAAAGGAAGCAACAGTGTTTTATAGCTTCCCGCTTCATTATTTTCCGATTCGTATTTACTTAATTCTGTTGTCCCCAATGGTATTTTTTCATACCATACTGTAATACGTGAAGCATTTGAATGACGCCTCTCCGTACTTCTCCGCATATCCCAATAAATCTCACGTTTCTGTCAAAAGGGAATAACAGCATGGATATATTTAAAAATCCACTGGCAAGCATCGTGCGGCACCCGTATTCACACAGAGAATACACTCCTCGCTCGCCTTTCTTAACATGCCAAACTTGTTCCGGGTTCCCACACTGCCGCGTCCGTTGACTACGGAGGTGTTTCTCTAGTTGACCTTCGGGTTTTAGTGCAAATTTGAGGACGGGTTTCTGGGAGATGTAGTTCACCCATTTCATGCGCAGCCGATTACCCTTGTATTTTCGGCACTAATTTTGAGTATTTACTAGCATTACCATTCCTGCGGTCTTCTGAATTATTACCTACGAGATAAAACGGCATATATTGGACATCGCAACGTGATTTCTTCTATTTCCTTTTTACCGCGATTGGATACATCATTACTACATTTATCGTGCACATCTTTTCTCAAGCTATACAACATATAAGACATATTAGATGCATGGCTATTTGCATTATCATATTTTGTGCAATTCCAGGTGCCTAATATATCAGAAGTTGCACCCAAAGCCTCTAAGGTTTCTTTTTACACAACCATGTGCATGGCTAGACATCACACTCTCGAGAGCTCTGACATTTCGTTCAGTCCAGTAAGGACACTATTAAACTTCATTATCAAGTATGCCTCTTTAGCTAGAAATAAAGAATCAACATCTGCCATTCTTTTGGATACATTCAATGCGACCACAATAGTCCATTTAAAGTCATGCTCTGAATGTGCCGCCTTTATGAAGTGGTCCACCAAAGGGGCAGTACTCACTTTCTTCTTGATTCTCGATCTGTGTTGTGTTATTCTTTGATTAATTTGCTGGTTCGTTTTGCCTATGTAAATTTTACCTCAAGGGCAAACCACGGCATACACATCATTTCTAGATTTACAATTAGTGAACATCGTATGCTTCCATTTCACTCCCTGGTGTATAAACTCAGTGCCTTCGATCGTAGATTCACATGCAACACAATTTCCGCACTTGTGATGGCCTTCCACGCGTTTCATGCCCCATTGTGTGCGCAGGCCTTTTTTTAGTTCCTTTGTGGAAATATCTGCCCTCACTAGCTCTTGGCCTATACTCCTGTTTTTTTTCAATGCGAGTAACTGCTGTGGAAATGAACATTCTAGATTTTCTAATAAATGCCTGTTACGTAACACAATTTGTTTAAATTTATTTGTGTCTGGGCCAAAGGTTGACACACATACCAACCTGTTTAGAGGCGCCTTTACTTTCTTTTGTAGCAATGTTTCACGTGGAGTGAACCATGCACGCTTCTTGGCATGTTTTAACATTTTCTTGGGGTATCCTCTTGCTTTCATCTGATCGCAAAAGGTCCCCGCATATAGATCAAAATCATTTTTGGTTGAACAATTTCTGGCCATAGGGGAGATTCTCCTTTAAGCTCTTTGGATGCGAGCTGTTGTAGTTCAAAATCGCGTTTTTGTCTGTTTCCTTCTTGTGTAGTGCCACTGTTAGCCACTCCCTTTCGGAACGACATCCACATCTAAAAATGTCAATTTGGTTTTACTCTTAGTGTAACTTAAATTAATATTAGGGTGTCTAGAGTTCAACCACCCAAAGAAGCTAAAGTTTCAATGAGGCCTGACCACAGGCACCAGACATCGTCAATGTAACAAAGCCATTGCTTGATATTACTTGAGAAGTGATTGTCATTAAAAATTAATTTGGCCTCATATTGGGCCATGAAGAGGACCGCCATCTCCGGGGCAAAAGGACATCCCATGGCGGTCCCCTTCGTTTGTAGGTAAAAGGCGTTATCAAATTTAAAATAATTCTTTTTGAGGGCTTCCTCTGCCAGGCTAAGTATAAACTCAGTCGTGAGGTCTTGGTCTTTTCTCGAGATACAATTCAATAACCTCAAGTGCTTCATCTTGTGGTATCAGTGTATACAGGGAGGTGACATCCAAGGTCACCATCCACTGTTCCTGTTCATCAAATTCTACCTCTTCAATTTTTTGGATGAAGTCAGTTGTGTCCCTTAGGTATGACTGGACTTCCATAAGAAATGGTTTTAGGAATATATCCACATACTTTGATATGGGCTCGAGCACAGAGTCACAACCGGAGACGATTGGACGTCCCGGTGGTTCATTGAGTCTCTTATGGATCTTGGGCAGGAAGTAAATTACTGGGACCCTAGGGTATTTTTTAGATAGAAATTCAAATTCCCTAGGGCCCAGCATACCTTGCTCGAGACCCTCCTTCAGGATCCCAGCAATTTGTTCTTGTATGGCTCTGGTGGGATCTTCCTTAATCATTCGGTAACATTCTTGATTCTCAACTTGAGTTATTCCTTCTCTCATGTAAATTTCTCAGGGCCAGATCACAAGGGCTCCCCCTTTATCTGCTTGTTTTATTACTACCGAAGTGTCATTTTTTTAAATCACAAAGAGCCTTCTGTTGATTCAATGTCCTTTTTCTTTTGAAATACTTCCTTTGTTTTTCCAACTGGATCAATGAGGCCATGACTGCCTGCTCCTGCTGAGATGCTATAATCTATTTAGGAATGCCATATGAGGGTGGAATGAACTTGGATTTATTAGAAAGCCCTGTTACCTCAGCCTTGCCTTTATACTTCTTGTCTGTGGGCCTGCAGCACTTATTGTGCTACCCACTGAAGTAGCCACTTAACCCGTTAGTTGCACCCGTCGGTTAAGGGCCATTGCGAGCACTACCTCGGTAGTGCTGCTCACGTCCGTTGGCAGACGCAATCCCGCACACTCAATGAAACGCCCGCACCGCGGCGGAACTGCTGCCGCGGTAAAGGGGTTAAACACGTTTCAGGCCTGCAATTGAAACCTGTGTGCAGTTTTAACACCTTGGCTGCTAGGTGTTTTCCCCTCCTGTGCTGCATCGGGCTCATTTACCATTGTTCATGACAAGCTCAGCTCGTCATCAGCACAGCTCAACCGTGCATCATGACGAGCTGAGCTCGTCATCAGCATCGAAAGGGTTAAACTGCCAATTCA
Organism: Lissotriton vulgaris; assembly: GCF_964263255.1. Taxonomy (NCBI): domain Eukaryota; kingdom Metazoa; phylum Chordata; class Amphibia; order Caudata; family Salamandridae; genus Lissotriton; species Lissotriton vulgaris. The sequence goes on along the minus strand of NC_141691.1, from coordinate 676,153,147 downwards.
ACCTGTCAACATAAACCCCTTGCCAGGCCTAAAACTCCCTTTTTAATACATATTAGTCACCCCTAAAGTAGGCCCTAAACAGCCCATAGAGCAGGGTTCAGTGTATATAAAAAGTTGGACATGCACCTTTAAGTTTTACATGTCCGGGTAGTGAAAAACTCCCCAATTCATCTTTCACTAATGTAAGGCCGACCTCTTCCATAAGATAACATTGGGTTACCGTACTACACTTAATAAGCGAAAAAGTCCGTTTGGGAGCAGGTAGAACTATCATGTCTGGTGTCTAAGGAATTGTAATTTAAAACCTGCTTTAATGGTAAAGTCAGATTTTAATGACAATATGATTACTACTCAATAATGTTTAGAGTATTCCCAAGGTGCACAATGCATTCTTCAAATGTCTAATGACAATAGGCTGTATTAAACTTCACATCATGCTTTTGCCTTTCATATATTTGTCTGTAAAATTCCTTAAATAACTAAAACATCAAGATCATCCGTATGTTAAATGAAATTTAAATTTTTTAATGTTTTATTTTCCAGATGCAATTTGCATTGTAAAATAAAACTTTAGTTTGACATATGGATCATCTTATTTAATTGAATATTGAAGGAATTTGACAAACAAACATGAAAGTGAGAAGCATGATGTGAAGTTTGATAAAGCCTCTTATCAACTGGTATTTTAAGAAGGCGTTGTGCACCTTGGGACTACAATAAGCATTGTTGAGTAGCAATTATATATATGTATAAAGATGGGCAGATCACATGCTACGGCAACACAAAAGTGAATCAAAGAAAAAATATTTAAAAGTGTGTGAGAAGAGTGAATTTTGGAGATTTCATAGAGCTAAAAGTCAGATTTTATGTCACAACTCTGAAAATAGCACTTATAGAAAATCTGAATTTTCTTGTCCTGACCATTTGATGCCTGCATCCTGTTCTTGAGTCATATGACTAGGTGTAGTTGACAGTTATCTTTTGTGTATTCCTCCCAGCCACACAAAAGTGTGACTGAGTGTTGGCAGGATAAGCCATCCTGACAGAATGGGAGGGGCAAAGCTATGCACAGTCCCACTTACACTTCAAAGAAGCTGCCTCAGCCCACACACAAAGAACTCCATGATAGCCTTTTGTGCCCCCAGACATCCTGGGACCAGGGCAGAAAGGAAATTCCAAAATCTTTAGAGGTTTCTTGCACTTCAAAGCTGATGCAAGGTATGAACGTAGGCACCACAAACCCACGCTTCAGTACACTCCTGGACCTGAGGATACCACAGAAGGACTGCCCTGCTGCCTGAGGCCTGCACTGCTGTCTGAGATGGAAGACTGGACCTGCTCCATTTATCCCAGGCTACCTGAAGTGATTCCAAAGGTCAGCTGACTGAACTCCTGTTCAGAGCTACAGGGAATTACCAAACTCCAGAGGCCCCCTGCAACTGCCCAGCTGACCTGCTGCAATTGGACCTGTCTGGACCTGCAGCTAGACCTGCCTGTGCCTGGCTGGCCTCTCCAAGAGTAAGTCCCTGATCGCCAAGAAGCACCTCAGCAGGTCCTGGGCCCTTGGTTGGCATCAGAGTCCACTCCTCTGAAGAAGAAGGAGAAATCCTGACACTTTTGGCTCTTTGTCAGCACAAATGGACCTGTTTGCGCTGAGATCTTACCACCCGCAACGACCACAAATGCAAAGCTCCCATTGATCTGACTCTGCGCTACAGGAACCGCCAGCGATGAAGGCACCACAAGATCTATTCTTCGTGCTTCAGCATCAATAGCCTGTGGTGACTACCAACGTGAGGCTCCAGCAATGACCATCCACGGCGCCTTACAGGATCTTCCTGCTACAGCGATGACTATTTGCAACAATCTCCTGGCTCCTCGTGGCCTCTTCCATCAAGAACTGGAGTCTTCCAGCCAGACTTTAAAAAGGTAATATTTTCAGCAGGACTAACCTGGTCCCTGTATCCAGCCCACGCTCCATCACGGTTGGGCTGAACTTGCAACTTTCCCCCGGTCCAATACGATCAGATATCTGAGAATGGTGATTTGTGCTTTAGAGACACTATACGTATCTTAAACATTTGAAATTGCATATCTCCGGTTCTACTGATGGGATTTTTGTCATTTTGGTGTCAAATAATTTAGTAAATTTTACTCTGTTTTCCTACATTAGTGTGGGACTTTTCTTGTGGTGTGTTTTCACTTTATTACTGTTTGAGTGTTGCATAAATACTTTACACATTGCCTCTCAATTAGGCTTGATTGCTATTGTGCCAAGCTACCAGAGGGTTAAGCAATAGTTTAATTTAGTGACTTTTTTGTGGTTGACCCTAACAAGGATTGTGGTTGTTGCTTAAGAAGGGCTCATATCCCATTCAATCAACAACCCACTTTCTTACCGCCTGGCATACAGATAGTAAAAAGCCTGTATTAAAGTGAAAAGGCATTTGAGAGTGGAATGTTATCATTATGTTAAAAAACCTACAGCTAGATCTTTTTTTACATGGAATCTTCAGATTACCAAAGTAGGGAATGGTTTTGTGTTGTTTACCCCGTACCACACGTTACGACAAAGGTAGTAAGCTTGATTTATTACTGTGTAATACATATGTTAAAGCCAATGGGCCTATAAAGTTGGATTGTTTTTGTTAAACCCTGCAGTTAGGTATTTTGTTAGACGTAATTTCACAGATTACCTTTGTAGGGAAAGAATTTGTGTTGGTTACCCACCTTTAGCAAAGCCTAGGAGTATAGGATTTGCTCTGTATTGATTCTTGCAAGAGTCTGCATGGGAGGCATGACAGACTTAACTGACTGCTATTGTGACAAGCTACCAATGGGTTAAGCAATAGTTTAATTTAGTGACTTTTTGTGGTTGACCCTGATAAGGATTGTGGTTGTTGCTTAAGAGGGGCTCATACCCCCATAATCAACAAGCCACTTTCTTACCACCTGGCATATAGATAGTAAAAAGCCTGTATTAAAGTGAGAAGGCATTTGAGAGTGGAATATTATAACTCTGTTATAAAGCCTACCAATAGATATTTTATTACATGGAATCTTCAGATGACCAAAGTAGGGAAGGGTTTAGCGTTGTTTACCCCCGTACCACATGTTACGACAAAGGCAGTAAGTCTGATTTATTTACTGTGTAACACATATGTTAAAGCCAATGGACCTATAAAGGTGGATTGATTTTGTTAAAGCCTGCAGTTAGGTATCTGTTAGACGTGATTTCACAGATTACCTTTGTAGGAAAATAATTTGTGTTGGTTACCCCCCTTTAGCAAAGCCTAGGAGTATAGGATTTGCCCTGTACCGATTCTTGCAAGAATCTGTATGAAGGGCCTGACAGATTTAACAGTAATATACATAAATATATATCCATACAGGCTTTGATGGACTTTGATGAGATATTGATGAGACATTGATGAGGACTTTGATGAGACAGATCATACACTCTGCATTCATCCGTGACAGCAAACCGTGGGGTAATGGCTTGTTCTACATCATTTATTGGCTCTCCCACACTTTGAATGAAGGCATTTTCTGATCACAAGTGCACATCCACCTGAACATAAGTGAGCTTCGGTGTCAGGATTATTGCATAATATCCCTTTCACTTCTTTACTTCAACTGTTTTTATTTTTATTAAGTGAATACTACAGCTCACAGGCAGCGACAACGGCAGGAACAGCGCTAGGCATGTGCAGTGTGGGCAGCTGCCCAGGGCCTCGCTCCTGCTCACAAATAAGGGGTCTGCACCATATCACTGCCTTTAAAAATACTCGAGTGGTCAGAGGCCCTGGGGAGCAGCAGAGATGCAGCCCTGTCGGCCCAGAGGAGGCAGGGAGGGGCCTCGAAGCCCTGGGCTGAAAGGCCTTCAAATGATCTAATTGCTGCATCTACATGAAAATAACGTTTAGATGGGTACTTGATGTGCCCTTAGGTGTGAAGTGAACCCTGCCCCATATGAATGAAAAGCAGGGTGTCCTGTAGGACTATCAAACGCACAAAGACCTGCCCATCCAGGGCTCCCAATTCATGCAAGTGGAGGTGGAGCTTTTCATAATTTTTTCTTCATCTATCACTCCTCACTTTCTTAAGAGGTAGTTTCTTTCTACTTTATTGCCCACAATTTTTTTATCAAATGACAGTCACATGTCTCATATATAATTATATATGGGAAAAAACGAATAGTGTATCTACCAAGAAACACACCTATAGGTATGTTCTTATTACAAAAAATTGTGAAAAAGCAAAATGGCAAATCACGTGTGCACCACCAGTCGAGCTTGGTGATTGGTACTCACCACCTATGCTCACTTTTATCATCATCGGTCACCTTTTTACATGAAAAAATATATATATAAATGTTAGACGGGAAACCTGAGGGTCAGCCGAGCAAGGGGGAGAGGCCTCCTGGCGAGGGCCCTCTCCTCAGATCGTACGGACGAGCAACCACCCCCCCACAGATGGACACCACACAAAGATAGGTTCTCAACACTTTTATCGGTATTCTTAGGCAGGTTATCTGTAACGATACAGAAGGAACGGGATGCTGGGATCCCTTTAACTTAGTCTCTGTAGGAAGGGGGTAGCGGGACAGTCTTGGTACCGGTCTGGTACAGGGATCTCTGGCGTACAGCTCTCAATCCTCGAGCTGGAGGGTTCTCTGGTATGGGCCGCGGCAGCGCCAGCAGGACTCCAAGATGATTCACGAAGATGAGCCGCGGCAGCGCCAGCAGGGCTTCAAGGATGGTTCACGAAGATGAGCCGCGGCAGCGCCAGCAGGACTCCAAGGATGGTTCACGAAGATGAGCCGCGGAAGCGCCAGCAGGACTCCAAGGATGGTTCACAAAGATGAGCCGCGGAAGCTCCAGCAGGACTCCAAGGATGGTTCACGAAGATGAGCCGCGGCAGCGCCAGCAGGACTCCAAGGATGGTTCACGAAGATGAGCCGCGGCAGCACCAGCAGGACTCCAAGGATGGTCGCAGGAAGATGAGTTTGTCTCGGTGTCTCTCGACTCCAGGATACAACTGCCGACCTGCTCCGGAGCTGCCCCAGTTATAGGTCTGGGGCCCTTTGATGTCCGGACCCTCGCACTTGGAGGTCGGGGGGTCTGGGATGTGCGAGTCCAGACCACCAGCAGGGGGGTGGAGCCAGCGCTAAGGGAGGCCGGGGGCGATCGAAAACAGGCGGATGGGGGACCATCAAAACTCCTTCCCCCATTGACTTGTCAATTGGTCTCTTTACCCCCTGGTTGGTTTGTGGTGCCTCGATGTCGGGGCTTGGCTGGGCCTGAGGCTGGGGTCGGGCCAAGGCCACGAGGCCTAGTCGTGGAGGGTCCAAGATGGCGGCTGGGCCAGAGACGGTGGTCCGGGAAAGGGGTCCGGGCCAGCCGAGAGGGTTGAGGAGATGAGGTCGAGTTCCGTCGGGGAAGAGCGGGCGCGGCCCGGAGGGGCGGCACTCGAGGAAGGTGGAAGGTGCTGCTCTTGGCCGGGGAACAGGGGTCGAGGGAGTCCGGGACCCGCCATGCGGGAGGGGTAGGACCACGCCACAAGGCCGGGTCCAACATGCGTCCCCCCCAGCTGAAGGCAGGGAGAGTCACCCATCTTCTTGGGTATTCTCCTCGCCGAGGCGGAAGAAGCGGGACAGGCCGCCTGCGTTGGCGTGGTCGTTGCCTGGGCGATGCTCCACAGTGAAGACCATCCCTTGCAGGGAGATGGACCAACGCAACAGCTTCGGATTCTCCCCTCGCATCTGCATCAGCCATTGCAGAGGTCGGTGGTCAGTTTGTACCCGGAAGTGGGTGCCGAAGAGATAGGGTCGGAGCTTCTTGAGGGCCCACACCACGGCGAAGGCCTCCCGCTCAATGGTGCTCCAGCGTTGTTGTCGGGCCAGTAGGCGTCGGCTAATGAAGGCGACTGGCTGGTCAATTCCCTCTGCATTGATTTGGGAGAGAACTGCTCCGACGCCGTGATCGGAGGCATCGGTCTGTACTATGAATTCCCGGCTGTAGTCGGGGGCTTGGAGCACGGGTGCTGTGCACATTGCTGTCTTGAGGGTCTCAAAGGCGGCCTGACACTCGGGGGTCCAGTGAACCTTCGGTGGGTGTTTCTTGGATGTGAGGGGGCCCACAATGCTGCCATAGTCTTTCACGAAGCGCCGGTAGTATCCTGTGAGCCCCAGGAATGCTCGGACCTCTGTTTGGGTGACCGGGGGTTCCCAGGCCCGGATGGCGGCGATCTTGGGTTGGAGGGGGGCCACCTGGCCACTTCCCACCTGGTGCCCCAGGTAGGTCACGGACTCTTGGCCGATTTGGCACTTGCTGGCTTTGATTGTTAGTCCTGCCCGTCGGAGGGCGGCCAAGACCTCATGGAGGTGTTGGAGGTGTTCGGTCCAGTGGAGACTGTACACTGCAATATCGTCTAGGTAGGCAGCGCTGAACTCCTCGAGCCCCGCCAGCACCTTATTCACTAGTCTCTGGAACGTGGCGGGGGCGTTTTTCATCCCGAAGGGCATCACCCTGAAGTGGTAGTGGCCATCAGGGGTGGAGAAGGCGGATCGCTCCTGGGCTCCCGGGGTGAGGCCGATCTGCCAGTAGCCCGCGGTTAGGTCGAAGGTGCTCAGGTAGCGGGCGGCCCCCAGGCGGTCGATCAGTTCATCAGCCCGAGGGATGGGGTGAGCGTCTGTTCGGGTGACTGCGTTCAGGCCCCAGTAGTCCACACAAAATCTGAGTTCGGGGGTGACGCCAGGGGCGGCGGCCTTGGGGACCAGCACGACCGGGCTGGCCCATGGGCTGTCGGAGGGCTCGATCACTCCTAGAGCCAGCATCTTGGACACCTCCGACTGGATGCAGGTGCGTACCTGATCGGGGACTCGGTAGGCCCTGTGCCGGATAGGTGGGTTATCCCCGGTGTCGACATCGTGGAGGCACCATGGGGTGACCCCAGGGTGGAGGGAGAATAGATCGGCAAATTGTCGTAATAAGTCCTGGCAGCTTTGGCGTTGGGCTGGGGTCAGGGTGGAAGAGAGGTTGACTTCTTCCACGGAGCCGTCCTTTTCGAGGGTCCTCAGGAGGTCGGGTAGGGGCTCGGAGTCCTCTTCAGCCCCACTGTCGGTAGCCATCAGGAGGCTAAGCTCTGAGCGAACAAAGTGAGGCTTAAGTCTGTTGGCATGGAGGACCCGGAGGGGGTTCCTGGGGGACTCCATGTCCACCAGGTATGTGACAGGGCCCTTGCGCTCCACCACTTTGAAGGGCCCCGTCCATTTGTCCTGGAGGGCCCATGGTTCGACCGGGGACATGACCCAGACCTGTTGTCCTGGCTCGAACTCAATGGACGAGGCGTTTTGATCGTACCAGCGTTTCATGTCTTCTTGACTGGCTTTGAGGTTGGCCTTGGCAAGTTCCCTGAACCGCCGAGTCTGGTTCCGGAGGGTCAGGAGGTACCGGTACACATCAGGAGGAGCATTCTGGGGGGTCACCTCCCATCATTCTTTGACCAGACTTAGGGGACCCTGGACGGGGTGCCCATACAACAGTTTGAAGGGGCTGAATCCCAGGGACTTCTGTGGGACCTCCCAGTAGGCAAATAGGAGGCAGGGCAGCAACACGTCCCATTGGCGTCGTAAGGGCTCCTCCAGGCCCATGATCATACCCTTGAGGGTGCGATTGAAGCGTTCCACCAGTCCGTTCCCTTGCGGGTGGCAGGGGGTCGTAAATTTGTAGGTGACCCCGCACTGTTGCCATAGGGACTTCATGTATCGGGAGATGAAGTTCGTGCCCCGATCACTGACGACTTCTCGGGGGAAGCCCACCCGTGAGAAGATCCCCATCAGGGCTCGGCCCACCACGGGCGCTGTCACGGTCCGGAGAGGTATGGCTTCGGGATAGCGGGTGGCATGGTCCACCAGGACGAGTATGAACCGGTGACCTTGCGATGTCCGGGGCTCCAGGGGCCCCACAATGTCAATCCCTACCCGCTCAAAGGGAGTGTTGACGATTGGAAAGGGTTGCAGGGGGACTTTTAGTTTTCTGTCGCTCTTCCCGCTGGCCTGGCAGGTGGGGCAGGCTCGGCAGTGGTTGATCACATCGTTCCTCATCTTGGGCCAGTAGAAATGGGTCACCAGGCGGCTGTAAGTTATGTCCTGCCCCAGGTGCCCGGCGAGAGGTACATCATGAGCTAGGTTCAGGAGGAAGTCTCTGAATCGGAGGGGGACTACCAGCACCCGGCTGGCCCCTAGCTCGGCAATCTTCTGTTCGCTGTAGAGAAGCTCATTGTCCCAATAGACCTAGTGAGCCCCCGAGGCATCCCCTGCGCTCTGGGCTGCGGCTTGCTGTCGGATCCCCTCGAGGGAGGGACACGTTTTTTGTTCTTTGCGGAACTGTTCTTGAGTGGGGCCACCTTCCTGGCGCCACTGGGCCAGCTCCGGGAGGTCGCGGAGTGGGTCAGATTCTTCGTCGTTGGGCCCCGGTGGACCGGGTTCGGGGGTGGTGTCCTCAGTGATGACGGGCGGTGGAGGTTCGGGCCACTCGGGTTCTTCAGTGGAGGGGATGGCGCGGGCGGCCATGGATCGGGTCGTCGCACAGACCCATTCAGGGAGGCCAAGCATCCCCAGGTGCTCCCATCATTCAACGGCAGTCCAGGGGGAGCTCTCGAGATCGTTCCCCAGGAGGCAGTCTACGGGGGCATCGTCTCGGACGGTCACTTTCAGCATGCCCGACACTTCCCCCCATTCAAAGGGGGCGCGGGCCATCTGGCAAAGGCTCTCAGAGTTGTCCGCAGACCGTACTGGGCATAGCACATTGGGCAAAATTTGATCAGGGGTCACCAGATGGCAACGGACGGCCGTCACGCTGGCTCCCGTGTCGCGGAGGGCTTCGGACCGGTGTCCGTTAATGGTAACCCACTGGCTGTATTTCTGCGTGTTGGCCGGGATGGGGGCCCGTGGGACCATGTCTCTTTCGCCTAGACATACCAGGGACATGGCTGCGGGTTCCCACTCTGTCTGGTATTGTTCACCGTCTTCGGCTTCTTCTTCACCTTGTTCCTCCCCGAGGGCAACGGCGGTGATCTGGCGGTTTAGGGACCCGTGGCATTGGATGGTTGGTTTCTTGGACAGTTGGGGTCATTGGCGTAATGACCGGGTCGCTGGCATTTGTGGCAGATAACGTTGGAGCGGTATCCCGGCCGGGCCGGGGGGCTTCCTCTCCCGGCCAGGGATGGGGGAGTGCTGGTGGGGGGCACCGTGGCGGTGTCCCGGCCCCGGCCCTGGCCTCCTCCTCCTCCTCGCGGACGGTGGGATCCCTGGGAGGCTCGGCCTTGGTCTCCCGCCCAGTTCCGGGGAACCCGGGGGCTTTCCCATCGGTCCGCTTCAATGGCGAGTTTCCGGGGCTCGGTCAGTTTACTGTTGAGGAGATGCTGCCTTAATTCGACGAAACAGTTATTGGAGAGGTTATTTCCATACAATGAGATCGACCAATTGTTCATAGGTGGTGACCTGGCTGCCCTTGATCCACCCCTCTAAGGCTCTGCTAAAAAAGTTCACATATTCTACCCAGGTGGTACCGGGGATCCTTTTACAGTCTCTGAATCGCTGCCGGTACATCTCGGGGGTGAGCCCATAGCGAGTGAGGAGGGCGGCTTTCATATGCTCGTAGGAGGTCATCTCAGCGTCGGGGAGCTGTAGCAGGGCGTCTCTCCCTTCCTTGACGAATCTCCCCCACAACCCGGCCCCCCAGTCTTTTCGCGGAACACGGTGGGAGGTCATGGCTACCTCGTAGGCCTTAAACCATTGCTGGATGTCGTCATTCTTATAGTACTCTCGGACGACATCTTTGGGGATGTGGACCTTGGTGTCCGTAGGGGGAGCGGAGCTCTGGTTCTCGGCGATGCCGGTGTCCTTGTTTTGTTTCCTAATTTCTAGTTCCTTCAAACCGCGCTCATGTTCGTACGCGAGCTTCGTCTCCTCCAGCTCCCTCTGGCTTTTCTTCTCTTCCCGTTCTCCCTGTAATCGTAGGTGTTCCAGGGCTATCTTCTTTTCCGCTAGTTTCAGTTCCCCATCTAAGCGGAGTCTAGCCAGTTCCAACTCGTGGAGCCGGCTCCTTTCTCGTTCTCGGGCATCCTCGTGGGAGAGGCCGTGTTCCTTTCTTCCTCGGGGGTTGCAAGGCCCATCTCCACCCAAGTTTGCAGGGCCTTCTTAAGATCATCTTTGGTGCTTAATCCGGTGGTGGCGATACCCAAGTCTATGCAGAATTACTTCAATTCCTTGTGACTGTAATCTTCCAGCCGTTCCATCTGGAATTTCGCGGTTGTTCCGGTTTCTTTCGTCGACATGGTCGCTGTGTGTTCTTCGTTTGTAGTGGGGCGAGTTACTCTCCGTACGATTTGCGTCGGCTCGGATCGCGCCGCTGGCCACCAATGTTAGACGGGAAACCTGAGGGTCGGCCGAGCAAGGGGGAGAGGCCTCCTGGCGAGGGCCCTCTCCTCAGATCGTACGGACGAGCAACCACCCCCCCACAGATGGACACCACACAAAGATAGGTTCTCAACACTTTTATCGGTATTCTTAGGCAGGTTATCTTTAACGATACAGAAGGAACTTGATGCTGGGATCCCTTTAACTTAGTCTCTGTAGGAAGGGGGAAGCGGGACAGTCTTGGTACCGGACTGGTACAGGGATCTCTGGCGTACAGCTCTCAATCCTCGAGCTGGAGGGTTCTCTGGTATGGGCCGCGGCAGCGCCAGCAGGACTCCAAGATGATTCACGAAGATGAGTTGCGGCAGCGCCAGCAGGGCTTCAAGGATGGTTCACGAAGATGAGCCGCGGCAGCGCCAGCAGGTCTCCAAGGATGGTTCACGAAGATGAGCCGCGGCAGCGCCAGCAGGACTCCAAGGATGGTTCACGAAGATGAGCCGCGGCAGCGCCAGCAGGACTCCAAGGATGGTTCACGAAGATGAGCCGCGGCAGCGCCAGCAGGACTCCAAGGATGGTCGCAGGAAGATGAGTTTGTCTCGGTGTCTCTCGACTCCAGGATACAACTGCCGACCTGCTCCGGAGCTGCCCCAGTTATAGGTCTGGGGCCCTTTGATGTCCGGACCCTTGCACTTGGAGGTCGGGGGGTCCGGGATGTGCGAGTCCAGACACCCAGCAGGGGGGTGGGAGCCAGCGCCCAGGGAGGCCGGGGGCGATCGAAACCAGGAGTATGGGGGACCATCGAAACTCCTTCCCCCATTGACTTCACAAGTGGTCTCTTTACCCCCTGGTTGGTTTGTGGTGCCTCGATGTCGGGGCTTGGCTGGGCCTGAGGCTGGGGTCGGGTCGAGGCCACGAGGCCTAGTCGTGGAGGGTCCAAGATGGCGGCTGGGCCGGAGACGGTGGTCCGGGAAAGGGGTCCGGGCCAGCCGAGAGGGTTGAGGAGATGAGGTTGAGTTCCGTCGGGGAAGAGCGGGCGCGGCCCGGAGGGGCCGCACTCGAGGAAGGTGGAAGGTGCTGCTCTTGGCCGGGGAACAGGGGTCGAGGGAGTCCGGGACCCGCCATGCGGGAGGGGTAGGACCACGCCACGAGGCCGGGTCCAACAATAAAGTGTCCCAAAATTGGTGCTAAAAAAATAATAACTGTAATAACACAGTGACGTGTGCTTTGTGACTACCACACAGACAAGACCCAGTGAAAATAAAACTGAAATAAGTGCACAGTTACCAATTTTATTATTTTCTTGTGTGCTCATTCAGAAATGCCAATCCCTCTTCAATGCAATTTCGTCAGGGCAGGGTCATTCGTCACAAATATTAGACACTGGTGCAATTTCTAAAAATGACATGTGGGAGACAAAGTCAATCGTAACAGCTCTCCACCCATTGTACGAGAAGAACTCCAAAAGTAAGTTCCTCTTTTTGTAGGCGTATCCTTCAATTGCAGAATGGTTTCGCCTTTCTTGACAAAGGGCGCGTTCTCTCATCCCTCGGCCAATAAAGTAGAAAGACACTACCTCTTACGAAAGTGAGGAGTGATAGGTGAAGAAAAATTAATGAAAGGCTCCACCTCCACTTGTATTAAGTGAGAGCCCTGGATGAGCAGGTCTTTGTGTGTTTGATATAAATTGAGAGGAGGGCGAACTGTTCATTTTTCCTTCTACAGCTCCATATTGTTAGCGTGGCCTGTAGGGCTACCAATAAAAGAAGGAAACATATTCCATTACCAATGAGCATTACTGACCTGGGATAAAGAAAAGGGAGACGATGTCATCACAATTTAAAGATGCATATTTCTTTAACCTACAAAACGGTTTTACCTTAATATGTCAGATTATAACACTGCATTGAGATGTATTAACTAAAAGTAAGAGTTTTTTTTACCATGAACTGAGAGCAATTCTTACCCCCACCCTGATGATAATGGTATTTGTGAACTAGGAGAGCCACTGGAATTATAATGTAGTAAAGAACCAAGGGGCATATTATCAAGGGGGTTTATCTCCGCTTTTTTGGCTTTAAAAGCCAAGAAAGCGGAGATAAAATTATCTCCCTATTACCTAGCTGTCGCTAACACCAGTTAGCGACAGCTAGTAGGAGATAGCGACCATCTTGGGCCCCGCTTTGCATGTCAGTGATATTTATCACTAATGACATGCAAAGTGGGCGTGCCAAGATGTTAGCGACTGGAAACAGTCGCTAACATCGCTATCTCCTATTACCAACTTTTGAAGATATTCGCGCTAAGCGCGAATATCTCCAAAAGCTAAGACCTGCCCTAAGCAGTTCTTAGCCATGTTATCCAATGGGAGGTGCATAACATGGCTAAGAGCATTAGCTCGGTAATGCATGAATATCGCGGACTTTTCAGCGATATTCATGCATTGCGGCCTTTTTTTATCGCATTTGCGATAAACCTTGGTAATACCAAGGTTTATTTGCGATAAAAATCGCCGCAGGTCAGCGATAATTTTTTGTCTCTAACCAAGCAATAGCGATAATTATCGCTATTGCTTGGTAATATGCCTGCAAATTAGGTGACAGGCCTTACTAACTGATGGAGCAAGACAAACCAAATTATGTGGCAAATTTTGTGATAGTATTACCTAATTATTTTCTCAATTTCATCATTATTACTATATTGGCAAAGGCTTCATCTCATTAGTACAAGTCTGACACCCAGTCAACCTTTGCGAAGGCCTTTCTACTGAGCAGCCACAAGTGTTGCTGCATTATTAGTAACCTATTATCAGGTTTTTCATCCGTTTGAGTTAGAATTGCAGATAATGCAACAGTTGAGTTATGCAGCTAATCAATATTATATATATATATATATATATATATATATATATATATATATATATATATATATATATAGATATATATATATATTATGCGGAATATGCAGCTACATCAAAATCGCATATTTCCAGTGGACCTGACAAAAAAGTATGTCTGGGTTCTTGTGTACCCTGTATGTGGGCTAGATTCTTATTAATCATGAAGCAAAATTTATAGTCTATTACATCAAACACAAGAGGTGTTGTACATCGCACACCCTGACTGCACGTATTTGAAAGTGCTTTGATATGTGATAATGAACAAAATAGAGGTTGGAGAAATAAAGCATTTGCCTAGGATCACACGATGTGGTCAAGTAGGGATGCCGGGATTGATCCTAGATTATCCAGTTTCTCACTGTGTAACTCAGCCACTACATAGGTATCTATTTATGACAATAAAGCATAATGCTCAGTTTTTAATTCTTGGTAAATGAGACCAGAGCCAGGGTGACAGACAGGGTCCATGTTCTGCACTTTGTGTTCATGCAAACATATTGAACAAGTAAAAAAATAATAAAGAATTCTTCAGGATATTTGACCAGAATTCAAAATGAAATTATGCATGAATCAATACATTTATGAAGAAGTTTTGTGAAATTATGTCATAAATCACAGTCCAAATTTAGCTTGTGCAAGTCTTGCTCATATGTTTTCACGAGCACAAAGTGTTCACCTTTACACGTAGTACACAACTTAAAAGCAGGTTTGGTTCTGCATTTTGATTTGTGAAAGTCAATCCTTCTTTGCTCATAATATAATTGTATTTACCTGTGTTCCTTGGAATGTCATTATTAAATGCATGCAGTATAATTAAGTTATTCTTTAAATCAGTGTTTCCCAAACTGTTGTCCGTGGACCCCCAGGGGTCCCTTACACATTCCCAGTGGGTCCTCAGGCAGCAGTTTTAAAAGCACTGGAAAGTTCCTTGTAGAATTAGCAGTTTTCGAGCAACAATAAAAGTGTCAAGATAACACCAGTGATTAATGTACCAGCTGGAGAGAGATGAGAGTTGTGTCCAGTGGTAGGTTTGACTTATCTAATGTAGCAATATTAATATGGGGTTAATATGCCTGCTGCAAAGAACTCGTACCATGCATTTTAAATAACAGTGGGGAATATTATCAAGGGGGTTTATCTCCGCTTTTTTGGCTTTAAAAGCCAAGAAAGCGGAGATAAAATTATCTCCCTATTACCTAGCTGCCGCTAACACCAGTTAGCGACAGCTAGTAGGAGATAGCGACCATCTTGGGCCATACTTTGCATGTCAGTGATATTTATCACTAACGAGATGCAAAGTGGGCGTGCCAAGATGTTAGCGACTGGAAACAGTCGCTAACATCGCTATCTCCTATTACCAACTTTTGGAGATATTCGCGCTAAGCGAGAATATCTCCAAAAGCTAACACCTGCCCTGAGCAGTTCTTAGCCATGTTATCCAATGGGAGGTGGATAACATGGCTAAGAGCATTAGCTCGCTAATGCATGAATATCGCTGACTTTTCAGCGATATTCATGCTTTGCAGCGATTTTTACCGCATTTGCGTTAAACCTTGGTAATACCAAGGTTTATTTGCAGTAAAAATCGCCGCAGCGCTGCGGTAAATTTTAGTCTCTAACCTAGCAATAGCGATAATTATCGCTATTGCTTGGTAATATGCCCCAGTATTTTATGTGCATAGATCAGTGGGTTACTGCTTTTGTCACAGATATTCTTGTGTTACTCTGCAGCTCATAAGACACCATCATAATCTAGCACAGTGACCTATAAACTGTCAAAGAGCTGCTTACACACTGTTTGGTACAAGTTAGTAACATGTTTTTCCCAGTCTTTCATTATCCTGATGCTGCTAAAGGGGTTTATTTGGGTGGAAATAGATTTTTATTGTTAAAGTCAATGCTAACCACTGTGTTATGTTCTGAATCCTGAGTTTGTGCTTTTCCAGACCAAGCACTCTTTAAAAATGTCTACCAGTATGAATGACATGTGAATCCTACAACTTGTAGTCCCCTTTGCCTTATGTAACATTTTCTGTACACTGATTTACACGTATGATTCATAATCTCTATATGTGTGTGTGATGTAAAATGCCCTGACATCCTACAATGGTATAAGAGAGGCTATAAAACAAATTAAATACATGTGATAAATGTGCTATGGAGAAATGACAGGCACTGTTGAAGGCTGATAATAACGGACTCATTGAAGAATCCTAACAAAGATTGTTGTATCCTGGTGCACAGTAAGGTCATCATGTACTATTCTTTAAAAGCTAATACATTTCAATATATAATGATAAATGTGTGTAGAATGCATCATTGTATCCTAAATTGTTTTGAGGGGAGAGCCTCCCAAAGTCCCCTTTGTAGTGGTCAGACTCACTCACTGCACTTGGTGTGCACAGTATGGGGCCTGGTCTGTAAACATTTGCCAGGACTGCTTTAGGTTTCCACTCTGGCCCTGGCAGGAGCAGAAGCCTTGTACTGCGAAATAAAACGGACCATTTAAAAGTTAATAACAGAGATGCAGCACCCACCTTCCCATAACATTTTTCAGTTTTTTGCAAACTCTTTAATATAAAATACTAAAATCCTTAGTAATTTGAGTGTTTGTTTTGTGTGCACATGTGTGTTTATTTTTTTCGAATTACTCTTTTAATGTTTGAAATTTAAATCATGCAAATTGCTGGCCCCGGCTTCCAGTGGTGAGTAAATGGGGGTCCTGAGGAGTCAAAAGTTTGGGAACCACTGCTTTAAATCATATCCCCTCATTGATTCCCATTGAGACATTGTTGCATGTTACTAGAATCATCCTGATCTCGATTGGGACGGGAAACATCATTTACAACGAAGTCTTTTCCACGCATGACGTTATCAACGATCCACTTACCCCGCAAACGTCTCTTCAACGCGGGTGCCTTCCACGACCGTCTTTACCACGCAAGTGGTTTTCCTTTTGGTCGTCCTGCTTGTAAGTTCTGCGTGGCCTTGGTGGGTTGGGGGGGTCTCCTCCCCATAAAAAAAAAAAAAAAACGAGCAGGCTACATACATTAAAAAAACGCACTACAGTGTCATTTAAAAGTAAAAGAAAAGAGCCGCACCAAAGACGTGGCGTGTACGTCATAATTGTAGTCCTTTTTTAGTTTTGGTAGACGTGTTTTGACGCATATTTCCATGGTGGATGGAAGTAAGAGCTGCTGAACGTAACGTTTTTTAATTGCGATGTTAGAACTTGCGTTCTAAAAAGCTGCGTGGTAAAGCCACTTGCGAAGTAAAATTCGCGTGGTAATGCCCTGCGGAGTATTTGTATTCGTGGTAAAGTCATATATTCGATTGGGACTACGGGTGTCTCTATGGCTGTTAATAGGAGAACTATCTAAGAGGCTTTCTGCCCCTCACCACCCACCTTCTTAAAAAGGGTCGTTGTTCATGTCCACTGCCTCCGATTACGAGCTGGAAATCCACCGTTTACAGTGGTTTTCAGCTCGTTTTCCCTGCCACCTGGGTTTCGGCTCCTCACTGAGTGACCGCGAGAAGGGAGTCGAAATCGTGTGACACACGGTGGGTGGCACCTTGTGAGCTGACAGGTCTGTTGTGTCAGAGGGTGATTGGAACAATGTATCAGTGAGTGGCTGAATGATTGAATACATGAGTACAAAGATGAGTGACATGTTGCATGTGTGGTGACTTTCAGAGCGCCTAAACCATTGAATGACGCAAACGCACTTTCATTTATAAGTCAGACCTACTGGCATTGCCATTGCTTGCTCTAATTTATGGAAAACACGTTTTTCTCCGCCACATCAAATTTGACATTTGTTCAGCTGTAAAACAAGTCGGCTTTGCGAAGTTCTCACAGTGCCTTCTATTCTCTTATTTACTATTAGTGTGAGCGTACAGTAGCCACTTTATTTACAGTTAGTAAAAATGCTATCAACGGACTCGCACCGTGAAAGATACGTATAATTTGCACAGTGAGAAATATTGGGGCGGAGGTACCATTGCTGCCTGGATTCCTGAATTGTTATTATTTAGCGATTCTTGGTTTCATTCAACGTCCTCCAGCGCCCCCTACTGGAAGTCGAAAGTCACTCAACCAGCGTCAATCAGCTTTATTTCGCTTGTGGTATTTATTATTAGGCTACTGCTGAAATCAAATGTTAATGATAGTTTCAGAGAAATACAATAAAGAAAAATCGAACAACTTAAAGAATTAGGATTGCGGTGATTGTTATTTTAATGCTATATTGCATTATCTTCTGAAACAAGTCTCTGATTTTTATATTTAATGCATAAGTTTGAATGTGAAATCTATACATTTTAGGTGTGTAATGAATGCATGTTTTAGATCACATTTTTTGTTAGTAATGATACTCAAACAGCAAAAGTTTCAAACCCTGCACTTCAACATCACCACCGTGCCTTACTCCTAGCCATTATGTAATTGTTGCAGTGGGAATTCTATCAATGGAAATCCTTAAACAAATGCAAAAATACATTACATTTGTGTTCGAATGTAACCCTACATATACAGGCATGCTTTTTTATGTTTACAGAACCCCTTGATGACATTATAGGACCCTAAAACATGTTTACTCTTCAGATACCCAGGCTACATACATCTCCAATCACTAGTAAGACAACATCTAAGGGTTCAATTATTCATTTTTTTGGGGGGAGGGAGGGGCTCAGGTTCAACTTAAGTGTGCCACAAAATTGCGGTCTAATTTTAAATAATATAATATAGAACATCGGGATCAGAGCAGCAGACATTAGGGCCTTAAGATGGAAATTATAACCGCAGAAAATCAGCAGTAACTCGTTTAGGTGGCGACTACTTGTTTATTCCCAGGAGCATAGAAGCTAGGTTCACAAACTATTGGTGGGATCTGGATCATATGGCTCAGCTTTAAATATAACTTAGGAAGGTTTGGCGGTAAAACAGGACTGTGGCAGGGTTATCCCATGTGAAATGTAAACAATGTTACCAATATTAAGAATGGAAAGTTCTGTTAATGTCATTGAAAAATCTCCGCTCCTGCCCCCCTTCTGCACAGTGCACCCTCACACATTACCGTCTTTGTTCTCTGCTGCTCTGCTCACCAGTGGTGCCTGGTGATCTTTGAAAGTGGCTGGGTGTTATTCTGCCAGTAAATTACATGAAGCGCCTAGAGTGAGCAAAACTGCTTGTAGGGCGGTTCAAGGGTACTCTGCTCCAAGGAGATTGTGAAAACAATCAGGTCAAATAGTGACCCTGAAAAGGATATATAAGAAATATTCTAGTATTTTCATGGCATGCCAAGTAACTCTGACTCCCCCCCCCCCCTCCCCCCGAAATGTACCACCTTTTGTTTCTTCAAATTTGCAATGGTTTCACCCCATATGTCGCAAATTACGTCCAGCGTGCAAGAAACAGCATAATTTTGCCATGGGATTCTGTCATATGTTGATAACTACCTCCAGTATGCCATATGCCATGGCTGGTCCTCTTCTGCCATGAATTACATACAATATGCTAGTGCCGGAATTTTGTAATTTTACCTTGGACTGCTCCATGTCACAGCTGCCTTTTCTTAGCCGAGAACTTCCCCTGCTGTACCAACACCAGTACATTGCCACGGGTGCGCACATAACCCTAGTCATACTTCACGTATTCAGGGACCAGTAGGTAGCACACTCACAAGCATACTAGGGGCTGAGTGTACCTATTAGGGCCCAGAGCTAAACAAAGTATACACGACACAGGTGAGCGGCACCGCATGTCAAGGTTGGCTTGGGGGTCTGACTGTGATAGGGAGTCCCTCCCCCCCCCCCCCCCCCCCGTCCTGATCTGGGTGTGCCATCCAGGGGAAGAGACTGTGGTCATGTGGATTGTCAGGGGACTGGGAAGCTGTGTGAAAAGGCATAGAGTATTGTCGTACCTGAAGCACAATGCGGTCAGTATTGCCTGTTTCCAGAAAATCCATTTTACAGATGAGGAGTCGCACAAACTACATCCCTGGCATCACATATAGATGGAGGGGCCAGTTCTTCTCTTCCACATTTTCCACCTATGCCCGGGCAGTGGTGACCTGGGTGGTACCTGGGATACCATTTAAATTGACATATTCTGAGGCAGTCCCCAGTGGACGATATGTCCTGGTACAAGGAATGATAGATGGCACTGAAATTAGCATATTAAATGTGTAACCCCCTAATATGGATGACAGAGACTTCTTTGGGCAAATGCAAGCACTTGCGTCAGACAATGTAACTGAACGCTTGCTGTGGATTGGGGGTTTTAATTGGGTCCCAGATGCTGAACTAGACAGATGGCCATCTAGACCCCTCCATCAAGCCAGGCATGACGGAAAGGAGACACTGTCCATTGCAATTCTTAGTATAGGTTGCAAAGCAAACACAAGGAGATGATGGACGGAGCGCTGAAACTTTTCATACACTTACCCCCAGTCAAAGATCTGAGTTGAATCCATCATCATTCTTTTGCTTACTTCGCCCCCCTAGTTCAGACGCAACTGTATGCAAATCAGTCTTGGCTCTGTTCCTTATGGGAACAGTCCAGCCCGAACTGCCAAACCAGGTTTTCCCTGGACTGCAAACAAGCATCCTGGGACTTCCTGGACCGTAAACAAGCATCATGGGACCGGTTTCGGGATAACACCCCATATCAGCCAGGCTAGCTTGAGTCCAGTGGCAAAGTGAGCAAGAGACCCACATCTGGGCATACCATGCCAACATAGGGTGAACAAAGCAAACACAAGGAGATGATCAACGGAGCTCTGAAACTTTTCAGCCCCTCACCCCCCAGTCACGGATCTGGGTTGAATCCATCATCGTTCTTTAGCTCACTTCGCCACCCCAGTTCAGACCCAGCTGTATGCAAATCAGTCTTTGCACTGTTCCTTATGGGAACAGTCCAGCCCAAACTGCCAAGCCAGGTCTTCCCTGGACCGGAAACAAGCATCCTGGGACCGGTTTCGTGGCAACACCCCTCATCAGCCAGGCTAGCTTGAGTCCAGTGGCAAAGTGAGCAAGGGACCCACGTCTGGGCATACCCTGCCAACTTAGGGCGAACAAAGCAAACACAAGGAGATTATGGATGGAGCGCTGAAACTTTTCAGACAATCGCCCCCAGGCACAGATCTGGATTGAATCCATCATCGTTCTTTAGCTCACTTCGCCACCCCAGTTCAGACCCAGCTGTGTGCAAATCAGTCTTGACACTGTTCGTTATGGGAACAGTCCAGCCCAAACTGCCAAGCCAGGTCTTCCCTGGACCGGAAACAAGCATCCTGGGACCGGTTTCGTGGTAACACCCCTCATCAGCCAGGCTAGCTTGAGTCCAGTGGCAAAGTGAGCAAGGGACCCGCGTCTGGGCATACCCTGCCAACTTAGGGCGAACAAAGCAAACACAAGGAGATTATGGATGGAGCGCTGAAACTTTTCAGACACTCACACCCAGGCACAGATCTGGATTGAATCCATCATCATTCTTTAGCTCACTTCGCCACCCCAGTTCAGACCCAGCTGTGTGCAAATCAGTCTTGACACTGTTCGTTATGGGAACAGTCCAGCCTGAACCGCCAAGCTAGGTCTGCCAGGGACCGGAAACAAGCATCCTGGGATCGGTTTCGGGGTAACACCCCTCATCAGCCAGGCTAGCTTGAGTCTAGTGGCAAAGTGAGTAAGGGACCCACGTGTGGGCATATCCTGCCAAACTATGGCGAACAAAGAAAACACAAGATGATGGACGGAGCGCTGAAACTTTTCAGACACTCACCCCCCAGTCACAGATCTGGGTTAATCCATCATCATTCTTTTGCTCACTTCGCCAGTAGCAAGTGTCACACTAATGGGTCTCCAGCGACAACTAGAAGACACATGGGACTGGTTGGACAGACTAACATGTTGGGAATACAGACAAAGGTTGCACCGTGAAGAGGATTAATCGGGCAAATTGCTCGCCTGGCTCATCAAATGAGAAACTGACAGGGCCCGATTATTACACCACCACGCCCAGTTAGGACATTCCAAGTCCCCGCGATCTATCAATGAAACCCCCTGGAGAACACCTGTGAGAACTGTACAGTGGAGGCAGTAGAGCCATAGATTTCTAGGTTTCAGATTGCTATGTGTGACATTTTCATTATTTCAGTGTAATTATAAGTGACATGTCAACGACTATGAGTGACACTTTCTTGCGAGCAAAATCAATCAATGGGAAACAAATAAAGCTCACACTAATAAAAATAATGAATAGCTGAGCGTCCTTCTGCCTGGCCGGGGTCCGCCATGTTGCCCGCTACCTGCGAGTTCAGTGGCACCAGAGTCAGTGGCTCTAGGTCACCCTGGCCTAAAACGAGTTAGTGCACTAACCCACAAAACTACTGAGACAGACTGCGTGACTGCACAGTTCTTGGTAACATGGCCACCGGCAGCTCTGGATGACCGATGCACACTTTTATTAGCAAGTAAAGTACAACTAGGAGAATCAGGCACAGTAACTATATTCTTTGCAACAGGCGGGCCCTGTGGCCGGCCTGCAATCCTGCAGCAACCAACGCCATGCGGCATGATTCTGGCACACACACTGGACTGGCAACAGTGTTCTGGGCTGAGGACAACCACTACTGTGGTCACCACGGTCAGTGGTTCACACTCAGCCTGGCTGCAGGTGCGGGGTGAGATCAGGTCAATCCATAAACCAGATCAATTTTTTTTAAATGTTTTAGAAAACCTTTATTAAAGGCAAGAAGCATTGACACAGCATGGTGCCTACATCCCTGAGCGTGCCAGCATTGCAAAGTAACGTATTTCGAATCATTATAGACTGAGAAGGAATACACAACAAGCGGCCTACAACCACTTCGGGCTGGCCACGTCAATTGGGACAAGTTGAATTAGTATCAGCAGAAGGGCATGATCATTTAGCTTCAAAACAACAAACGAGAGAACAACATTACCACTGGTATACTTTTGCAAGTGGAAGATGCCTGTGTGTGCGGTCGCGTTCTGACTGTTGAGTTATGGAATGATGTCACCTGGTGACCAGTCGTCCCCCTTGGCCAGAGTGTCTTGGCCTGGGTGGGGTTTTTCACACATCAGTTCACTTCTCCGGTGTGGGACCCATCCTCATTGATGTAGGGGTTAGCATCTAAGTCCGTGGCAGTGGTGTGCTCCAATAAGTATGTTTGGAGGGGGCCAATATATCACTTGGACGGGAGGTAGGGGGCAGGAGCTCTGCATACATGTGTAATTGCTCTTGACAGTAGATAAGATCTTGTAGCCAATCTAAATTTCGGCGCCCTCCCTCTTCCCCATCTACAAGCAATCAGTTTTTTGGCGAGGAGGAGTGCAAGGGAAGCTTATCTCTGCACTTTGCGGCCAGTGTCTCAGTGTATCATAAAAGAGGCGGTTAGGGGGTCATCAGGAATATGTCGCCTTGTCATGAGGTTTAGTGCTACTAGCACTTCCGTCCAGAAACCACGAATGGGCGGGCAGTCCCAGCGGTCACAATCGCGTAGGCGTAGGCGGTGCAAGCGAGCATGTGTGTAGTAAAGACGATGAATATATTTGTAATGGATGATACGCAATCTGCTGCTGGCAGAAATATCTCCAGTTGGTCTGCAGCAGAAGGACCACAGGTTGTCAGTGAGAGGGAAGGAGTAGTTTCTGTCCTGTAACTTTAGTTCTGTAGTAGGGGTATCTCTGTTATAGTCATAATCTAGTGAATAGTCCCGCCCATGTGCGTGGATCCCGGCAATCAAAAATAATCTCTTAAGTCGTCAAATCATGCAGAATTTAAAGACAAATAATGCAGCCTATATCCACAGGCTACACTGTCCAGTACTTCAACTAGAAATTCCACCAAACAAAACCACACACAACACAGCCTGCCCAGTTTCTTCCACAGAGAAACTTGCCTCTACCAGTAAAAGACTCGGGAATGATAGAGAGGAAGGCATGGACAGACAAGCCCCATAGGCGGCCATTATGTGGCTGAAATAGGATACTGTGCCTTTATGAGAACTTTCCAGAACTTCTCCCAGTATCCCAGAATGCACAGCAGGTCCCTCTTACTTTCAGTTCTTTTTGAAGGCGTAGCACGCCAGACCTGTAGCATTCCTTTCCTGAATATCTTTCTCCACTGGGGAGGAGGGCGGGCGCTTATGACTATAACAGAGATACCCCTACTATAGAACTGGAGTTACAGGACAGAAACTACTCCTTCTGTAGTAGGGGATCTCTGTGTATAGCCATAATCTAGTGAATAGAATGGCAAGCCCCACACCAAAGCGGCGGTGGAGAGAAGAAAATTAACACCACTATTGTGCGAACAAATTCCGCAGCGAAGCCTGCCCAACCTGAGCATCTGCCCTGGCATCAGTGTCCAGACAGTAATGCTTAGCAATGGTATGAACCGACTTCCAAGTGGCCGCCTTGCAGATCTCTGCAATCGGAACATTACGGAGCAAAGCTGTCGTGGCAGCTTTTCCCCTGGTGGAATGAGCCTTAGGTTTACCCCCTAAGGTCTTATTAGCTTTTGGTAAAACAACTGTATGCAGGACACAATCCACCTAGAGATGGACTGCTTAGAGGTAGCAAGACCCGTCCTGACCGATCCATAATTGACAAATAATTGGTCTGACCTACGAATATCTTTGGTCTTATCCAGATAAAATTTCAACACCCTCCTAACATCCAGGGAATGCAGAGACCTTTCCGCTGGAGATGAAGGATTCTGAAAAAACGTAGGCAACGTTATGGTCTGGTTGACATGAAAATCAGAAATAACCTTGGGAAGAAATTTAGGGTGAGTACGCTTAACAACCTTAGCAGCATGAAATACAGTATAAGGTTCTTGGCAACACAACGCCTGAATTTCACTCACCCTGCGGGCCGATGTAATGGCCACGAGGAACGCCGCCTTCCAGGAAAGGTGCTGCAACGAAGCCTTATGAATAGGCTCAAAAGGCTCCTTCATCAATCTGGACAGCACCACATTCAATTCCCATGAAGGCGAAGGAAGCCTGACAGGAGGGAACACTTCTTCAAGCCTTCCAAAAAATCTTTGATCACAGAGATCTGGAAGAAGGAAGTCTGTGAAGGACATTTCCTGTAGGCAGTCAATGCAGCCAGGTGAACCTTAATGGAATGAACATTAAGACCAGACTGCACCAAATGTAGAATTTGTTGGGCTTGCACCAGATACAGAACGTCTTCCACTTGTAAGCATAGGAGGTCCGAGTAGAAGGTCTCTTGGACTCCTTCAGTATGTCCATACAATCTTCGGGCAGATTCAAATGGCCATATTGCACTATCTCAGGAGCCATGCCGCCAAACTCAAAGACGAGAGGTTGGGGTGCAACATCTGCCCCCCGAACTTCGTCAGAAGGTACGGCCTGCACGGCAGCCATATGTGAGGAAGGATAGACCGGTGAAGCAGGTCCGTGAACCACCACTGTCTGGGCCATTCCGGGGCAATGAGTATCATCGAAGCCTTGGACCGGGCCAGCTTGATGAGTACCGCCGGAATCAGGGGAATGGGTGGAAAAGCGTACAGAAAGCTGTTCGACCAGTTGATCCATGATGCATACCCCAGCGTCCCCTGCTGGTAGTACCTGGAGGCGAAGTCTCGGCATTTGCTGTTTTCGGCGGTGGCGAACAGATCTACGTCTGGAGTCCCCCACCTTGCGAAGACTTCTCCTAGTACTTCGTCGTTTATGACCCATTTGTGGTTTTCCTGAATCAGTCTGCTCAGTGCGTCCACCTGAACATTCTGCACACCTGGCAGATGGGTAGCCGTAATCGTCAGTCCTCTGGCCAGAAGCCAGTGCCAGATCGCCTGCGCCTCCTGTGACAGAGTGCGTGATCTCGAGCCCCCCTGCTTGTTGAGGTAATACATCATGGTCGTATTGTCCATCTGTACAAGCAGAGAGTTGGGCTGAAAGGACAGAAGAAAGGCCTTCAGTGCCAAGTGAACAGCTCTGAGTTCCAGGAAATTGCTGTGATACGTGGCCTCCATCGGGGACCACATTACTTGAATCTGTAGGTTTCCGGAGTGCACCTCCCAGCCGTGGAGAGAAGCATCCGTCATGACAGTCTGCGTGGGAATGTCCTTGTGGAAGGGAACCCCTCGGAGGAGATTCTCCACTGAACACCACCACTTCAGCGACTGAAGAGCATGCAGAGACAGTCATATCTTGTCGTCCCAAGATCCTTTCCTCTGATCCCACTGGTCCTCCAAGCACTCTTGCAACGGTCTCATGTGCAGTTGTGCGTGTGGCGTCAGGAAGATACAAGAAGCCATCGATCCCAGTAGAGAAGACACCGTCCTCACTGTTGTAGATGGAGTGGTCATAAGAGCCTGAGCCTTCCGAAGGAGTGATAATCGTCACTCCTCCGAAGGAGACACGCTTGCTGACAGCGTATTGATGGAGGCTCCCAAGTACTGTATGCATTGGACCGGAGTCGACTCGTGACAGACTTGGACATGTTGATGTGCAACCCCAGCTTGTTCAAGAGAACGCACGTCTTCTGGAGGTGTGCTCAAGCTTCCGAGAAGGAGGAGGCCTTGATCAACCAATCGTCCAGGTACGGGTGGACGAACACCTTGTTCTTCCTCAGGTGTGCTGCTACCACCGCCATGCACTTCGAGAATGTTCTCGGCGCCGACTTTAGTCCGAATGGGAGTACTGTGTATTGATAATGATTGGTGCCGACTTGGAATTGCAGGAACTTCCTGTGTTTGTGTGCAATGGGCACATGGAAGTACGCATCCTGTAGGTCTAAAGCACATAGCTAGTCTCCCTGTTGCAACTGAGGATAAATCTGATGCAACGACAGCATGCTAAATTTCTCTCTGCGAATCCACTTGTTTGCTTGTTGCAAGTCCAGAATGGGCCTGAACTTGTTCTTGTCCTTCTTGAGAACCAGAAAGAACCAAGAGTACAGACCTCTTCCTCTCTGAGACAGAGGTACGTCTTCTATCGCCCTTTTCCATAACAGGATATCGGCCTCCGCCTGAAGCTCGCGCAGCTGAAACTGCGAGCTGACCGGCGGAATTGCTGGAGGCGGGCTGGTGAACTGAAGACTGTATCCATTGCAAACAATATTCAGCACCGACTTGTCCTGAGTAATTTTTCTCCACTCTGCCAGAAAAAATTGAATGCTTCCTCCCACCGGAGTGGGTAACGTATGCGAGGGAAGTAAGCGCTCAGGGCCTAGACCCGGCCGGGCCTTTGGTCGCTGGTGCCGACTGCTGGCCGCCTCTGCCCTTGGGGCGCTTCTGGAACGGCCTTCGGAACTGCTGCTGATGTTGCTGTTGCTGTCCCGAAGCTTGGCCACGCCCTCTGCCCTGTCCACCCAACCGTCTTTGGAACGGGCGGTACGATTTCTTTGTCTCTTTGGGCTTCTCCAGACCCACAGCCGTGAGTGTTTCGGCCTCTGCCTTCATGCGGGCCATTTCGTCATCTGCATGTTTCCCAAATAGGGTTTCGCCAGAGAATGGAAGATTGGCGACCCTTTGCTGTGCGTCAGGTTTCAGTGACGTAAGACGGAGCAAGGCGTGCCGTCGCTGGTTAATCCCATGGCAGAAGCCATGTACCGCCAAGAGGGACGAATCGGCTGCAGCACTAATGATCTGATTCGCCACCAGCATCCCCTCATTTAACACCTCCTGAAAATCTTCCCTCTTCTCACGAGGCAAGTGTTCCGCAAACTGCTGGAGGGAGTCCCAAAGGGCACGGTCATAGCGTCCCAACAAGGCTGTGGCACTCGCAGCCTTCATAGAGGTCGCCGACGTTCCACACACCTTCCTCCCAGCCGAATCCATCCATCTGGACTCCTTATCTGGGGGGACCGTGAATGACGGGGTGGTAGCATGCTGCTTGCGAGCCACTGTCACTATCACGGAATCCGGAGGAGGTTCCACTCTTAGAAAAGCCGGATCAGAATCAGGAGCCCGGTATTTTTTCAGTAGTCTCGAGGGGGCCACCTTAGTCACCGCCGGGGTGAGAAAAAGGTCCATGGCCGGATCCTACAGGCCTGGCACCAGTGGCAACAATGGACGAGACAGATGTTTCTTGTCAGAGTCTCGAAAATTACCGATGTCTTGGGAGTGGGCACCGTCAACAAGATGCCCAATTTTGCTGCACCTCATAACAGGACATCGTGAAAGGCCACCAGATCATCAACCGGCGACACCCTTGTGTCCGGCGACCCCGACAAGGTTGGAGAGTAGCCCCTGGTCCCTGAGGACCTCGTATGGGAGCGATACCTATGCCTCCTATGGCGGTGTCTCGAACGTGTGGATGACCTGTTGCGCAATTGTTCCCTCCTCCTGGACCGAGAGCGCGACCTCCCAATTCTTGGGCGCTCCGCAGGTTTCCGTGGAGGCGTCTTCCGTGGCCTATCCTGGGGTTTCGGTTTAGGCGTCCCCTTAGGCGGTGTAGGAAGAGGAGGTAGTGACTCCGACCTAGACGGAGGAACAGGAGGTATCTCCGACCGAGGGGCGTGCCAATGCGGCGGAAGCGGTGATAGTGGTTGTCCTGAGGGTGGAAGTGGTGGAAGCGGAGGGTTGGTGGGAGGATCCTCCTTAGGTACAGGGGGAGGGGGCGACTTCGGCCGAGGTGGTGTATATACCACCGAGTACACCGAGCCCGGTGACTTCTTCGGGGGAGGGGACTGCGAACCAGCCCCTCCAGCAGGCGATCGCCGTCTCCGGCGCCCTCCACTAGATCCAGCGTGACTTCTGGTGCCAGAACTCCTTCTGCGCCGCTTAGGAGAGTTGGAACGACCCCCAGACGCCGATCTCTTCCTTCTCGACGCTGAGCGTCGCTTTTCAGGCGTCGAATGTCGCCTCCGCGACTCTGGCATCGAACGTCGCCTCCGTGACGTTGACCTCTTCTTCCTCGACGCCGAACGCCGCCTCCGCGATGAGCGTCGACTCCTCCTTGACGCCGACCGCTTTCTCGAGGTCCTCGACATCGAGGATCCCCTCGACGCCGATCGTCTTCTCGACGGCGACCGGCGGTGTCGCCTCGACGGCGAGCGCCGACGCCTGTCGCTCCTTCTTCGCCATCGATAGCTCGAAGCTGACGTCGACGACGACGATGAAGATGCCGTCGACGGTGGTCTCGACGGCGGCCTATCCAGGCCCTTTAACGTCGAATCTTCACGCCGTCTCGACCCGGAACCCCGGGAGATGGGGAACACACGGTCGTCATCCCTCTCGACGTCGTCGTCGAGGCAATCGACACCGACGGAGACCAGGACCGTTTGCTGGTCTTCCTGCCTCTGGGGAGCCCCCCCAGAGGCCTCAGCAGAGGCAGAGGGAACCTTCCCAGCCTGCCGAGACCCACCTGCAGCCGGCAGTTGTCTCTCTTCAAGGCCTTGAAGCCTAATCTTCAGCCTGTCCCTCAGGGTCCTTGCTAAAAGTTGCTGGCAGATGTCACAGTCTTCAGGGACATGTGCTTTGGGGAGACATATAATGCAGACGTCATGTGGATCACTCTTGGCCTTCTTCCTTCCACATGCTGGGCATTTGTCGAAAAGAGCAGGCATTTTAGAGGCCTAAAAAGCCTGAACAAACACACAAGAGAGAAGAGAAGCACCAAGGAATATATACTGCAAACACTTTTATCAAAAAAGTGAACAAAAATCCAATAAACCCTTGAAAAAAGGGAGAGCTCAATGCCAGGGTCCTGTTAGCAGGAGCCGGAAAAAAGAACTGAAAGTAAGAGGGACCTGCTGTGCATTCTGGGATACTGGGAGAAGTTCTGGAAAGTTCTCTTAAAGGCACAGTATCCTATTTAAGCCACATAATGGCAGCCTATGGGGCTTGTCTGTCCATGCCTTCCTCTCTATAATTCCAGAGTCTTTTACTGGTAGAGGCAAGTTTCTCTGTGGAAGAAACTGGGCAGGCTGTGTTGTGTGTGGTTTTGTTTGGTGGAATTTCTAGTTGAAGTACTGGACAGTGTAGCCTGTGGATATAGGCTGCATTATTTGTCTTTAAATTCTCTCTTAAGTGTCTTTGCAATTCTGCATGATTTGACGATTTAAGAGATTATTTTTGATTGCCGGGGTCCACGCACATGGGGGGGACTATTCACTAGATTATGACTGTACACAGAGATCCCCTACTACAGAACCCCAATTCCTCCTCCCATCTACCCTTGGCTAAGGGGGGGGTTGTATGTCCTGTCCCTCTGTACTGTGCGATATAGTGGTGATACAACGTGGGTGGGAGCAGTTCGCTGCAGGAGGGCATGCAGGGGGGACATGATGAGGGGCTCTTGTGGAAATCAGGGTGTGAGAGCCTTCACATCTTGACACAGTCTAACATAGTAAAACCGCTCTAATAGGGTAGGAGATGTCGAGCCAAAGAATCCTTCGCTGGTGCAGAACTTACTCCCAATGTAGAGTTGTCCCCAGGTATGGACGGAGAGTTTACGAAGGAGCCGGCGACAGACTCCCTCTTGTGTGACTGGGAGATCATGTCTTCCGAGAATAGGAAAGAGGAGGGAGTATAGCAGGGCGCATTGTAGCAGTTTAGCTAGTTTGTGCCTGGTAGTGCCTTGTACAGTGGTAGAGGTGAAGCATCGCGGGACTGCAGGGATACTCAAGTAGGCAGTACACGGAGTCGGGGTCATGTATCCGTCCTCTATCGCAAGATGGGGCATGTAAGGGGGGGTTACTCCAATATGAGGCAAAAAGAGCTTGAGCACATATGAAGTATAACTCCAGATCCGGTATTTCAAATCGGCCAGTGTCAAAAGTGAGAGTGTCCCTTCGCAGCTTGGCTTGTCCCCCCCCAAGTAAGGCGTATGACCTGAGTTTTAGCAGTTTGAAAAAGTGTCAGCTGGGGGCAGAGGGGATATTAATGAAAAGGTAGAGCAGCTTGAGAAGGACCACCATTTTTATAAGGGCGGGTCTTCCAGCCAGGGAGAGGGGTAGTGCGATCCATCTGGTAATTTTCTCAGGTATTAGGTCAAGTGCACGACCATAGTTGGCCCTCATAAGCTCCTCACCGTTGCGAGAGATGACTATACCAAGGTAGGTACGTGTGTCATCGCACCACGTAAAGGGATAGTCAGGCGCCTATCGCGGGGTGGTGTCGGTGAGGGGATATATCTGAGACTTCCCCCAATTGATGTTGACCCTGGAGAAACGACCAAATAGAATAAGTAATCTTAGAATTGGGTTAAGACTTTAGCCCGGGTTCCGTAAATAAAGGGTGAGAGCGTCCGCATATAAGAAGATAAGTATTTGTCTTTCTGGATAAATGAGGGCATGATCTCGAAAGTGTTGTAGGATCTTAGCGGCTAGAGGTTCAATAGCCAGGGCAAATAGAACGGGCGAGAGGAGGCACCCTTTTCGAGTGCCTCTGGCTATTGTGAAGGGGGAGGATCGTGTGCCATTGACCATCATGGTGGCCCGCAGGCCAGTGTATAGAGACTAGATCAATTTATAAATACTGCTGCAGTGCAAGCGGCTCTTACATGTTGCCGGCAGCGTACTTCTAGGGTCTGCTGCTGGTAGACCAAATCCAGGCGCGGGATAATAAACATGATTACCCACTGCAATCTTCATAAAATGCTGCCTGTTCGAGCCTCAGCCAATTTGTTCTCACAAACTCACAGTGGCTGGGAACGGAAGTAGCCTTTGGGCAGCCCCAGCTTTGACTCCTGATGTCAGTCAGTGAATGTAATGTGCCACGTGGTGCCGGGCATGTACTGGATAAATATATTCTAGCAGAATACTTGCAGGTAGTAGCGCTGTGTGCAGATGAGCAGCCTCTGAGCTGCCAGGAGCAGCGTGCAGCTGCCACTGCACCTTTCTGAGTATGGTGCTTTATAGCAGCACTCCAACTTCACAGCTGAGGAGGCGCTATAATGCATGATATTGCATTTCAGTGCAGTGATGTGGACCACAACACTGAAATGTGTTAGCCTAATGCTGATGCACGGTACTTGGCAAGGCTGCAGAGCGAACTAGACTGATACAGTGAGATACCTAGACCAAGTGGAACTCCGGCGGCTGCCGCAACTACTCAGGGAGGAACTAGAGGCAGACATTACGTTAGAAGAACTAAAGGAGGCTCTGGGGAAGAAGGTCAGAGGTAGTGCACTGGGCAGAAATTGCTTCCCTGTGGACATTTATCAGACCTATGCAGCACAACTGGAGGAACCTCTTTCGGAGGGGTTCCAGGAGGCAAGGGGTAGTAATCTGCATGGTACCCAAACCGGGGGCGATGACGAGTTCGTCCTCTTATAGACCCCTTACTATGCTTAATGTGGACGCCAAAATACTGTGCAAGGTGTTGGCAGAGCGGCTGCACAGGGTTGTGGGGTCTTATGACAGGCCATAGCACAATCCTTAATTTGCGGAGAATTGCTCATGTCCTACGCTCAGTGTGGCAGTGGCAGGAGAACCTGGTACTGGCATCAGTGGACATCAACAGAGCCTTTGACACCCTCGATTGGCCATACATGCTGGAGATCCTGCAGAGGATGAGATTCAAACTCAACTTCTGTAGCTATGTGAGGTTGCTGTTTACAACCTCCACAGCCAGAGTGCAGAACGGGTGGGGTAGTCTCTGCAGAATGGGAAGTGAGCAAAGAAACACGGCAGGGCTGCCCACTATCCCCACTCTACTTTGATTTCACGTTGAGCCCCTGGCGACAAGACTTCTCAGAGACAGAGGCCTTTGGCATTGTGGTAGGAGACTCGATGCATCTCACTATTATACGCAGATGGCGTGTTGTTCAAAAGACCCATGAAGGCGGTACCGCTGTTGTTGTATCTGGTTGACTTAGAGCAGTGGTGGGACTGCAGATAAACAGATGTAAATCACTTCTGTTTCTGCTAGATGCACTGAGTGAGACCATGATGAGGCCCTGCCTGAGCTAGGACAACAGTGGAAAACTAGAAAATTTCGGTATCCGAGCATTATGGCAGCCCACACCCTGGAGTGACAGCGCAGTTATAGTTCTGAACCACTATTGAGCGGGCTGGTGAAATTGACTCAGTTCTGGAACTTGCTGCTGATTTCGGTGGTGGGGAGGCTAGGCGTGACAAAGATGGTGTTTCTGCACTGATGTCTGTACCTAATACAAAACTCACTATATACGCTGCCATGCAACTTTTACACGGTCTTGAACAGACTCATGGCTTCCCTAGTTTGGGCGGGGAAGCAGAGCAGGGTGGCACTGACTCTACTTAAATTGGATCTTCAGGAAGGAGGCATAGGCCTCCATGATCTAGAACTCTACTATTATGCCTCTAAGTCGCAGCACTCAACGCACTGGGCGGTGGAGGAGGACAACTGGGAGAAACAGCTGCTGCGTAGTGCACGTGGCTCCCTCTCATTGATGTAACTACTAATGAGGGGATCAAGGGCAATTAGAGATGTCCCCTATGTGGTGAAGCAGGTCGCAGAAGTGTTGGAAAGGATGATCACCAGGGTGCTTTTGCCAGAGAGCTAGTTCTGTGGACATTACTACCATTTTGCTGAATCAGTGCGGACATGTCAATTGCATGCTGGAAGGAAGGTGATGTGAGACCCTGGGAGACCTCTAGCCCAGGGAAAGGTTCCTCATCTTCGCTGAGGCTTGGGAGAATTTCTCCGTAGAGCGGCCAATTCCTTCAGCCATGATAGGCAAAATGGCCCGATTTTCCCAACACACCTAAGCAGACAGGAACTCTACAAGTGATGCTGACAGTGGTGCATCTCCACATCTAGTGGTGCAACTCTATAAGGCTCTGAAGGACGACAGAGCTGAACCCAAAGGGTGATGAACGTGGGGGGAGGACTTTGACGCACCCTTGTTGGATGGCGAGTGGTGAATGGCCTGTGAGCTGGTGAATCAGGTCTCATGCAAAGGCAGGTTTAAACTGACACACTTTAATTTTATTCACTGCACATGCCTAACCGAATTTAATTTACACAGGATGTACAGGAGCTGGAATGCAGATTGTTCAAGATGCGGAGAGGAAGACGCCTCCTTCTTACATTTGGCCTGGACCTGTCCCGCAGTGCATGTCTTCAGGTCAGCTGTGACCATGACATTGTGTGCAGTAACAAGAATAGAATTAATGGCAGCGCCACTAACCTGCTAACTGGGTGTCATAAGATGGCAGAGAAGGGAAAATACCCTGGAAATTGCTGCAATTTGCACTATCCCGGCTAGAAGGAGGCGGCGATGGGGAGTGAAGTGGAGAATGAGCACTAGAGCGGCGGAGCCGCATCTAACAAACATAAGGTGTATTTCAGGATGGAGTTGGAGGGTAACCTTATGTTTTATAGTTGTTGTAGTTCCCCTATTCGATCTAGGAAAAGTAGACTGAACAGTGTCCAGATGTAGTAATCCATATGCAGTGATCTACCCACCCAATAGGCAGGTTGACATTATATCCTTACAAACTCTGTTGTACTGGTCCACCAGGGATGGTGAGACAGCATCCAGTAGTCAAGTAGGTACTATCACCCTGCATACTTTGAGCGTTAGGTGTTGGCGGAACAACATTGTTATCCAGAACCTAACTAAGAAAACGGGAGGAACAAGAACAATCTCATTCGGATTAGAATTGAGAGTTAAGTCAATTTTCCAGGCAATTACATGTCTCAAAACATTCCATACAAAAATGAACATAATCTCTAACTTTCCAAAGAAATCTGTGGTGTGGTCTATCAATGTATCTTGTAGCTTGGAGAACCTCTACACCAGAAACATCCACAACACTCATTTCACTCTTAAATTTATTTATTTATTTATTTATTTATTTATTTACGCAACTTTTATAGCGCAACAAATACCCGAAGGTGTCTCGGCGCTGTGGAGCAACAAAGTTCATCATCCTACCGTCTTCTCACTGGTTAAACAACCATGTTTTCAGAAGCCTACGGAAGCTAATCAGATTAGGAGCGGCTTTTATGGCAGTTGGCAGAAGGTTCCAAAGTTTTGGAGTGGCCACAAGAAAGCGCCTATCACCCCAGGTGACTGATCTTGTACGTGGCACCGGCAGAAGACTGGTATTGGCCGATCTAAGGTGCCTTCTGGGGGTATAGAGCTGAAAAGCTTTGATCAAGAATCTGGGTCCTGTGCCATGTATGGCCTTGTAGGCAATACAGAGGGCCTTGAATTTGACACGGCTCTCAACTCTCAGCCAGTGAAGCTGGCGAATACCAGAGGTGGTAGATTTGCGGTGAGGGATGTTAAGAAGAATCCTAGCAGCCGCGTTCTGAATAGATTGCAGCTTCATGATGACACGCTTCTGAGTGTGGAGAAAGAGAGCATTCCCGTAATCTATTTTTGAGAAGACTAAGGTAGAGACCAGAGTCTTCCCGGCTGACGGAGGGAGATAAGGTAGCAGCTTCTTGATCTTTTTCAAGATGTAAAAAGAAGATGACACAACCTTATTAACATGGAGGTCAAAGACCAGCTTGTTGTCGAAAATCACTCCCAGGTTTCTGGCTTTTTCCACTGGGACAGGTGGATGGCCGAGCTTATCTGGCCACCAACCGAGAGACCATTCAGGGGAGAGTTTTCCGAAGGTCATAATCTCGGTCTTGTCCAAGTTAAGCCTGAGACGGTTCAAGGCCATCCAGGTACTGACCTCGAGCATAGCTTTCTGGAAGTTGGCTGCTACAGTAAGGCCATCCTTATGGATACCCAGCACCAGCTGGGTATCATCTGCATACGATGTTAACTGTATCCCATAGGCCTTTATTATCCTCGCTAAGTCCGCTACATAGATGTTAAAGAGCATGGGGCTTAGCGAGGAGCCTTGTGGGACTCCACAAGGGAGTGCAGAGATGGGAGAGTAAAAGTCTCCGAGCCTTACTGTCTGGGTGCGGTTTGCCAGGAAGGATGAAATAAGATCCTTAGCCCGACCATTTATACCCAGGGTTGTGACACGGTCGACAAGAGTGACATGGTCGACCATGTCAAAGGCTGCCGACAAATCCAGAAGGATCAGGACAGCCGCCCCTCCCTGATCCATGATCGTCCTGATCTCATCAGAGGCCTTTATCAAGGCAGTCTCTGTTCCATGCCCTCTCCTGAATCCAAACTGCGTTTTGTCGAGAAGTTGGTGAGTCTCGACGAACTCTGAGAGCTGCTGGTTCATCAGATATTCGCATACTTTGGCAGGAAAGGGCAGGCACGCAATTGGTCTATAACTTGCGACAGCAGTAGGATCTAAGGACGTTTTTTTAGGAGGGGTTTAATAACAGCCTTCTTCCATATACTAGGGAATTGGCCTGTTAGGAATATGTTATTACAGATTTCCATCAATGGGAGTGAGATTGTAACATCGGATAACAATATCCCCAAGAGACAAATTTATCGAGTGATCACCAGTGGTCTTTCCCTCCTTTTGTACATGCCTCTCTTTCCTTTTAATTTTCGATTGTGGGAGGCTACCTGGAGGGCTATCTGATGTTAAGGGGCCATCAGTAATATCAAGCACAAGATTGTGCAAAATGCAAGGGTTCAAAGGAAGATTTAATAAGAGCGAAACAAATTTAGGTGGGATCTTATCAACATTTTCGTTTAGGGGCGGCCATTTTGGGTTCAAAATTGCCTTGGGCAATAGTTATACTGACAGTTCTCACATTAGTTGAATCGACAGACAAGCCCTGTGACTGGGGCGGTTCAGCATCAATTCTTTCCTCAACCAAAATGATTTTAATTTTGATTACCCCCATAACTGAAGTTGAATAGTTAGTAATTGATGAGGAATTGGTGGCAAAATATCCTTCCTTCTCATCAATGAGTTTCTCTTCCTATTGCCCCTTCTCAAAAGATAGCTTATAAACAACCTACCCTGAACTTAATCCAGTCCTTCCTGGAGCAAAGAATCAAGAGGGATTGCCCAGCCCAGACTCATCTGAGCTCTGATGGGCGCAGACGGGCCTGCGTTTGGTCTGGTCTTTGCCCGGGCTTCGGCGGGGCATGGGATGCATGCAGACAGTGCTCTTAATGGCATAGGCTGCTCCTCCGCCTCAGCTGCACAGGGAAAGCAGGATGATTCTGGGACCTAGAGTCCCCTCTACACAAGCAATACATTCCACTCTATGGGAGTCAGGCGACCGCATGGTAATTAGTTTTCATAATTCCTGGATTATGGATAAGGGATTGTGCTAAATGATTTTAAAGTACATACATGACAGAGTTAAACGCTGTGCTTCATAACATATCCTCTATACAGTTCTTAGGACATGTTCCAGCAAAGTTCTTAAGAAGCACTAGCGATGAGTTTCAGAAATGAGATTCATACAGCCTCAGACAAACTCCTGTATGACCTTTTCGTGTAGTATTGTTTTTGAATTAAGAGTTTGTCGTACACATTTGTCAAGACCTGAAGTGGCTTTCAGAGATATTGATTGCTTACATTGTATAGATCACTCATATATGTGTATTGTCTGTTATAGTCAGTGCCAGCTGAGCTTTAGCTGTGGATGATAGAGTTTCAATACTAGTGAATTCTGGGCACTTCCAAGGATACATCACCTGGTGGGGTACTAGTGTTAACAATTATGCAAATAATTTCAGCGCAGATAAATAACCACTATTTGCATTTTGAAACATGCACAAATCAAAGCAACAGGGTAATAATTCAAGTTTCAGAAATGGTGCTGTTAGCTTGGAAATCTAATGGTAGTCTCTCATTGAAATCTTTTTAAAATGTGGCACCATTCTCTCTAATCACCATTACCCTCGTGTCCGCTTCTACCTATTCTCAAGGTGATGAATCTTTGCCACCGTATTTTGACCAAAAGAGCTCCTTCATAAACATAGGCAAATAATTAAATGTAAATAAATATTTTAGTCATTAATTAGAGAGGTGAATAGTTTTCAAGAAATGTATTTTCCAATCAAAGTTTAAGAATCTCTGACTCGACATTTATTAGACAGATATCAATAAGGTTACAGAATTGATAATAGAAAGATAAAGTTAGTACAGAGCATATCATAATTTACAATACAGCATGTGCCATAAAGGAAAGAATTCCTATTTTTAGAAAGTCAAGCGCAAATAATGTCAGTTAGAACTCACGAAAAGATCAAGCAAAAAAGCAAGAGTGAGATAAGCATGAAGCTAAATCAATAGTAAATAACTGGAACATCTCTCATATAGAGAAATAAAGCATAGAGCAAATAAGCCTTGGCAAAGCCAATTAATCATAGTATAAAGCTTGGGGTTTTTGAATTGAATTAAATTGAATTGAAAGAATATTTCTATAGCGCCTAACTACCCGGAGGCCTCGTAGCGCTTACAGGAAAGAAAGCAGAGCGCAGACAAGTTCTCATCTTAAAAGGACATTCCAAACAGGTGCGTTTTTAGAAGCTTACGGAAGGACATCAAATTGCGGTTCTCTCGCACAGCTTGAGGATGAGAGTTCCACAAATTGGTCGCAGTGCATGAGAACGAATGTCCTCCCCATCTTGACTTCCTGATTTTCTTAGTGGTGGCAAGGTGTAAGGTGCTGGAGCGAAGGGATCTCGGCGGCAGATAAGGCGTTAGCAGAGAATGGAGGATGGCCAGGCCAGTTTTCCACATGGCTTAATGAGCCATGCACATAGCCTTAAATTGTATCCTGGCAGCCACAGGTAGCCAGTGAAGCTGTCGGAGTGCAGGCCTTGCTGATTGTCTCCTGGGGACCTGCATGCGCATCCTTGCTGCGCTATTCTAGACTACTTGCAGTTTGTTTACTGTGGCCAGTGGGGCTCCTAAATACAGCACGTTACCATAGTCCAGCCGAGACAGTATCAAGGCCTGGACCATTATTCTTTGTGCTTCAAACGGGAGGAGAGGAATAATTTTGCGGAGCATTCTTAACAGCCCGTAGCAGGTAGATGAAAGCACCATAGCCTGGTGTCCGAAGTTGAGGGAGTTGTCTAGCCATACGCCTAGGCTCTTTATGTGGGACTTTGGAGATGGAGCAGGGCCATCCAATTGGAATACAGAATTTCTCAAAAGCTCATCTCCACCTCTCGCTGTCTGCACGCCATCCATCAGGCGAGCAATATCCTTCTCACAACACATTTGAAACTTACTCTAAATGAGTTCATATCCTAAGTTTCTGTTAAAGAAACATTTTATTTTAATTAAACAGAACATCATTAGCTTCATAAAGAACGTATTATTTATGCAAGAAACATTAAATATATTTTACAATAATACAAAACAAATGTGTGCTCTCCAGTTGTCTCTACGCTATGGAATAAATGAAGCTTTGCTTGAAACATTTTTAAACAGCAACTAAATACGATAAAACAGGTTACAGGCTGTAAATTATACAAGGCGTCTTTCTTTTACGGAGAGGAAACATCCCTCTTATCTCAAGCTGAAGCTCTCAGAGCAAGTGAAATCAAAAGCTGCTTTCAGTTCTCTTCACTTTAAAATGTTGTGTTAAATTCAGTGCACTGCACACGTTTAAACACTTTATACAAGTTAAAATTATATTCTTATAGGGAGGTCAAAATGTAAACGAGTCATATTAATAGTGCAGGTTTTACATGATTTGTTAAGAAGAAAGAGTCTAAGGCCTCATGTTTTCATTTTACAGCACCAAAGGCCTCTTGTTTTCATATTCCAGCACCAAATGTCTGTGTGTCATTTTTTTAATGCAGTTTTATGTCTGAAGCCAAAGGAAGCTTTGTCATTAGCAATGCTTAAATCTATTGGAAATGTTAACGCTCTCTCAATCCTACCTCTGATGATTCAAATCATCACACCAACTTCATTTCACAGGTGACATCATTCAAAGAGCACTCATCATTTGTTGAGTCAAATATATGCTTTCTCTCCCTAAAATATTGCTACTCATCTTTAATGTATGTAGACGTGGTTATTTCATTAGCAGAACTAATTTCTATCAGGTGCATAAAAATCCTACTAAAACTAGTATGCTCAGTATTACTGTTATTACAAAAAATGAGCACAGAACAAATTGACATATATTGCTAAGGAAACACACGTATTGTTTGTAATCAGATCATATATAGCCTAGCTCAAATGTTCAGTGCAGAGCTCTTTAAATAGCTTCTCAGAACGATTAGTTTTCAATAGTTCAGATTTCTAAATAGACAAACCTTAAACCTACTCCGTGTGTTTATAAAATGTTAGCCCTAACTCTTCTTGTAGCTTTTCCTTGGGCCTAGGTTAGTCTTCTGTAATATAAGTTAAGAAATAATAGCATAAATCTAGGGATTTTTAACACAAAGCCTAAAACTAATCTTCCCTCGTCCCAGTTGATACTTGTTCAGCTTTGTTGGAACCTGTTCTGTTCTCCATCAAAGTCTGCTCTCCCCTCCTGTACAAGTCTCTAAATCCGAATCTATAAAAGTCGGATAAATTCTGCTACTCCACAACTAGGAACACATTTATAAAAACAATACATGTTGCAAAGAACGTTCTTCATCCAATTTGAATTAAGAATTTCTCAAAAGTTCATCTCCACCTCTCACTGTCAGAACACTCATCCATCAGGTGAGTGAAATCCTTCTCAAGACACATTTGAATCTTACTTTTAATGACTTTCTAACATAACTTTCTGTTAAAGAAACATTTTATTTTAACTAAACAGAATAACATCAGCTCCAAAACAAGCATTTGCAATGCATTAGGTCTGAGATTTACTAGAGTTTCGTAAATGCAACACATTTCAATCGCTAGTATGTAAAAACGCCTATGCTGAAGATGTAAATGTAAGTGTATTTATATAGCGCAACCTGTCACCCAAAGGGCATCCTGGCGCTGTAGTGGAGATTAAGCAAGCTATTGCCCAGAGTTGCAAAGTGAGACCCCGTGAGTCAAGTAGGCACCGGAGCGAGAATTGTCGAGGCCGTGGAATTTTTATGAGCCCGAGACGGGGAATCGAACCCTGGTCCACGGTCGATCTCAGCTTCCGGGTCTACCGCCTCTAACCACTGAGCCACACTTCTCCATGAAGGCTGAAGGCAGAACTCCGTGTCATATTCGTTTCTGTGCACTCGGGTCCCAAGGGTGTTTTTAACGCAGCCACCTTAACACCCAGCACACATGTTCTGCTTACTTTACTGATAATTTACAACAATTTGTTGCCAGTTTGTGCAAAATATTTTGGCGATGTTGTTGACACAAGTTGTTATCATATATAACTGGATGAGCTTTGATAAACGAGCACAGTGCTTGCTCCCTTAAAGATACAGGCCATGTGCGGCAGCATGTGTTTCCGATTGTGCGCCAGCTTCGGCCCAATGCAACTTGAAATCTGCCAAGGCATTCATGAGGTAAAAAGGAAGCCTTTTTTCGCCAACATATTACAAAATGCTTCCTGCGAAACAGCTTGAAAGCAAAGGAGTTCGGTTGCCATCAAATGCACAATCCATCTACGTCTTCATTATAAACTGAAAGCAGGACTTTCAGACTGAAGCAGATGCTGGATTTGAAAACTTTTTCTTGAGCGCTTAATTTGTATAATACTATACAATGAAATAAAATAACTATTAGGACTAAAAGAAGAAGGTAAAAAAATACAGGACTAAGGCACAGAGAAAGTGTAAAGAGAGACTTCAGAAAGAGGACACCCAAAACAGAGTCAAACAAGCGAATCGGAAGCACGGTGCGTTGTGCATGAATAGTAACCTGACCTATGAGGAGAAGAATGCAGCTGCCACCCTGCGCGCTGCTGCTTGCTCTCACAAGCAAAACGCTGTGTGTGTGAACATTTGCAAAAGAGGTGGGACATGCGCCCGCCTTTAGCCACTTGCAGGCTACAATAACAAAATGGCACAACCAACAGCCAACCCAATGTATGGGGGGATTCAGACCCACACAAAGTAGTTCAGAGTGCTTACAAGAAGCCTTGCAGAGTAGCACATGCGTGCTGGCTCAGGCTCGACCTAAAGAACGTAGGGGCAAATTTACAAGCCCCCTGTGCCACCGGCACATCACTTTTTGTGACAAACTGGTGGCGTATCTTACTGCTCCATATTTACAAGGAAAGGAAAAGCCACCCTGCATGGCTTTTTCTGTCCTTGTAAACATGGCCCCTTTAAACACAGCACTTTGCGTGAAAGGGGCGTTCCATGGTTGTTGCTGTGGGTGTTCCCACGCAACATCCATGGAACGAGACACATTTCCAGATTCACAAAGAATTGTGAATCTGGAAATGTGTGTGAATGCCACGCCTCCTCTGGGGAGGCGTAGGGAGGCGCAACTAGGAGAAATGTTTTAATTTCTCCTCATTTTTTCCTCTTTCAATTCGTGCTGCCTTCTAGAGCACGCATTGAAAGAAGAAAACACCTGTAGTGATTGTTTTTGTGCAGGAAGGTGCCCCTTCCAGCACAAAAGCATTCTCCCCACGATGCAGGGATTCTTGCACCATGGTTGGAAGGGTGCTTGTGCCGGCGCATGGCTGAAGTTTGTACGCCAGTGCAGCGGGAAACACAGAGATGCAAAATATTGTTGTAAATATGTCGCATCCCTGTGAAGTGTAGTTCCTATATTCTCAATAGGCCCTGCGCATTGTAATAATATATCCTATAGATTAGACGTAGGACTGAGGTCGACTAGGTCTCTATCGAATATATTAAACTTAATTGTGAGTGCCAGCTAGCTCAGAGGTCACTAGAAACTTTCTCGAGTTCACAAGAAGGGATTTGTTTCTGACAACCGCAACATATGACAACTTTGTTTCCCCAAGAATAAACTGGTCTTCAGAGTCGTGGAAACAATAGATATATATTTCACTCAGTCAATCGTGCATGCATAGATAGACAGGCATTTTCAATAAAAGGATTTATTGAACATTCTTCTTTCTCAAGCATAAGAAATTAACTGCTACAATCGTAAGACTGGCTGCAAAATATAATGCATACAGTCAAAAGAGTAGAATAAAATAATACTGTAAGAGCATTGCATGGTTCCTTAACCATAGATAAATACATACATAAATACCTAACCTAAGCTTAGTACGAGGGAAGAAGTAAGTGAGGTGTAGCATAAATGTAGTTTTCTTTTGCCAAGAATCTGTCCAAGATTTCTCTTAGGGTCTAACCAGCTCCGTACCTTGATTTGGAATGAAGAAGGTCAGGCTCAGGACTCAATTTCCCAACAACCCGCAAGGGTAGCTTGGAAACACTGGAGCTGGATTTCTCAGCAGGAGAAAAGACAGCGTCTCTCTCAGTGCTTCTCCTGGAGGGTCAGCTTCCTTCGGCACTTACAGTAGCAGGGCGCGTCGGGCAAGTAGATAGTCGAACCGCTCTAAACCACTGTGTGTTTGCTATGGCAAGTGTGGGCATATTTATACCTTGAAGGTACCGAGTTTGACGTAAAGGTGGACATAATAACGTAATCAAAGAGCCTCAGTTCTTTGAAAACTCCATGAGTTTTTGGACAAGTCAGTTTTTGAGCAAGGGGAAGTCCCTAGCTGCTGAAGCAGAGTTTTCCAAGAAATAGTTGTAGTTTTTCGGAACTAGTGGAAGTAGCCCTGCCGTATTTGGACTGCATGAGATATGCCTAAATATCGTTATGATTCTTATGCCTACATAAGGATATGGTGATTTATACCTATATAAGGGCATGAATCGGAAAAATCACAATTGGGCCCTAAAATGTTATACAACACCCACTCGATGTTATCATGTTCATCTAAGTTCAAGTACTAAAACATATAATCTAGAGCATGTGTTTACAATTCCACCCAAAAATACATAAAATGCATTTGAAAATGGTTGTACACATAAAATGAGCATTTCTACAATACGCATTTTAAAAGAAATTATTTCATTGTAAGCTTATGATATATTAGCAATGCTAACCGAATGAATCACGAAAATTATATTTATGAAATAGCTCTTAGTTACAGAAGAAAGAGTCGAGACCATCCCATAGCAGAATATACAAACTGTTTCGGTATTGGTATGCGTATTAGGTCAATATTGTTCCTAGGAAGTATTCAAAGAATTCTTGTTCTCTAAGAATAGTTCTCCTTTAAGCAGATTGCTTTTGTGCCAAGGTTCGTTGTGTTTTTGGAAAAAAGTCAAATCAAATCGTAGAAAAATAGAGTTCAAAAGTTAGAAGTTTTTTGTTTTAAAAAAGTGAAGGTCGAATTTCAGATTTCAAGGAACGCTGTGTGCTAACTTCAAAAGTTATTCTCGGTGTCAGGAGAAAACATTAAGGGCCAGATGTAGGTCGGTCGGTAACGGGCGAAAATCGGTATTTTCGGCCGTTACCGACCGGTAAACAAGATTTGGCATGTAGGGGCACAATTTTACAGAATCGGTAACTTTACCGAATTGGTAAAGTTACCGATTCTGTAAAATACCGAATCTGTATTTTTACCGATTCGGTAAATCTCAGATGTAGGTGGGACTCTTCTGAGTCCCAAAGGCCCTACAAAATCGGTATTTTACCACACAATCCTATTGTGTGGTAAAATACCGATTTCAGGTGTACATGCACATGTGTGCATGCACACCTAGCCATGTGACAGACAGACATGCCCTTAGGGCATGTCTGTGTGCCACATGGCGCACATGCCTATTTGTGGGGTGCCAGAGGGTGTCAAAGTGACACCCCCTGCACCCTTGCAAAAATCGGTATTTACCGATTCTGTAAATACAGAATCGGTATTTCCCATTGATTCCTATGGGCTTTGAAGCCCATAGGAATCAATGGGAAA
Organism: Lissotriton vulgaris; assembly: GCF_964263255.1. Taxonomy (NCBI): domain Eukaryota; kingdom Metazoa; phylum Chordata; class Amphibia; order Caudata; family Salamandridae; genus Lissotriton; species Lissotriton vulgaris. The sequence continues at coordinate 676,109,152 of NC_141691.1, read as the reverse complement.
TACCGATTCTGTATTTACAGAATTGGTAAATACCGAATGTGACAAATTCGGTATTTACACATCTGGAAATACCTACATGTCCACCACATTGATTTACCGATTTTCAATTACCGAATTGGTAAAATTCGGTAATTAAAAATCGGTAAATCAATTTTACCTACATCGGGCCCTAAGTCGTCTAGGCCGGCAAAGAAATCGTCTACCTCAGTAGATGAAAGTTGAACCACTTCATTAAGAAGGTCAATTGTACACAGATGTGAAACCGCCGTCAGCGTCAGTCGCATTAGCAATGTTCACAGCAGATGGTTCCAGTGTGCCTGTTGGTCCGCGTATCCCACCTTCAGCTGGAATTGCCGGTGAGATCTCAATGAGGATCGGTAGCCGTTGGGGGCAACACAGTACATGAGGCATCACCCGACTCAGTAAAGCGCCAACATCCATTGGCATTGCTGATGGAAGTGTTAAGCAGACATCTAACATGCATTTCTCTCCACAAAGCAGGCATCCTAGAACAGGTAAGATGCAATCTTGGCAGATTGGTCTAAATGACAGGAACCATGTAGAATTCAGATCTCTCAAACGAGCCAAGCCAAGGATCTATGTAATTCTGTCACGATATTGCATGTCCAGGAGAGCATTCTCAATGGTAATTTGGGTATTGCTGGTGTCTGGATTTGCCATAACGGAGCAGGAGGAATAAAAATAGGATCCCTGCTACGAGTCCCAAGATGAGAGGCAGGCCACCGAACACAGAGTGCACAAAGTTAGGAAAATGCCCAGGACTGCTTCAAAGGGTGCTCACAGTCCCGAAAAAATCGCCATGTACAATACCGTTGGTATCAGACATGTTTAAGATACGACCTAACATTTCTGCGAAATGTATTGGGCAGTTTGTTGACAATAATGCATGTATCTCTGCAGAGGACCTTGCAACTTGCAGATCATACGTCTCTCTGGACGAGGCCAGTGGCACCGTTTTTTATAAAAGAATGGCTTTCATTCTGCTTAAAGTATCTATTTGTATAGAAGAGATGTTCAGTGAAGGCCATAACGGCGACTCCCCGTCTGTCTTAGTTTTTGGAAACAATACTTGCATACAACAAGTGAACCTGCTGACACACTAACCAGATAGGCTGTCCCTGGCATCATTCCACAACAGCTGTGATCATTGAGCATTATGTAGCGTCCATTGGAAAGCTGCCTAAAAATTGGATCTATCACCGCTGTCGGGGAACCCTGCAAGTGGCATGATAAGTTGTTTGAAGAACCCTCAAGGGCTCCATGTAAATTAATGCCTTGACACAGAAGGCATTAATTCCGAATTCGTATATGTGAGCTTTCATTCCTGGCCACCAGCGTATGTGCCGATAAAGACTCGCAAATCTTTTATAACAGTTCAGGCGTCAGCCGAGCGCTGAGGCCAAATCCAAATGAATCTCGTCCTAATATTTGTGGGACCGCTTCTGTCCATGGGACGTCTGAGCATTGATAGTCTAATGCTATCTAACAATGGTCTGTACTGGGCTGGCTACACTTTAGTCAGGTATCTGGTGGCGCTCCAAGCTGTGATCTCTGTAACAGTCATCGCAATTAATTCTGAATTCGTATATGTGAGCTTTCATCCTTGGCCACCAGTACATCTCTTCTAATTCTAATGGAGATTCTGAGATCCCTTGATGTTTCAGACCCTCTCCCATATGTGCTTCGTGAATCAGAGCACCTCTCCTGTTCCTGTTTGGAATTACCCTATCCCCCACTCCAGGGATTCAAGCAAAAGGAACAGAGTTTGCATCAATTATGTATGTATATTCGAGTGGATAATTTAGAGGTAGCGCTACCTTTGCTCGTGGCATTGACAGCGAGCATGGTTTCACCATTTATTTTTGTTTTTGAACGAGTGGTTGCAGCTACGGAAGCCGTTTGCACAGCTGCCTTCGCGGCTTCATCAGCCAATGAATTTCCTTCAACGTGAACGCCATCACGCTGATGACTCAGTGTATGGATCACGTGAGTCTTTTGTAGTTCTTTCTGAAAAAGAACTACTTGTTCCCAAAGCAATTTATGCTTGATTGTGCCACCTTTTGCGTCTTTAAAACCATTTTGAACCCAGTTCTGCAGATATTCATTGTAAAACAGGACGAACTAATACAAATCGCACACTATGACTGTGGGAAATTCGCAATCGGTATTTTCCAGTACCATCTTGAAGGCTTGGAGTTCAGCTCGCTGAGCTGTACATTCTCCTAGTGATTGAGTTTTTGTGACCATGGGTCTGAATTTACCATCGCGCCAGCGACCTTTAACAATCGCGCACGCAGCACTATATGCTTGTTTTCCCCCAATTGCGGGCTGTGCTGATCCGTCTGTATATATTATACAGCCCTAATGTTCTAGAGGCAGAATTTCAGTGGGCAGAGGACATTCCTGTTCTTATTAGAGAAATTCTTGTGTCTTCAAGTAAGGGACAAAAACGTATTCAACGCCTGTCGCAGCAAGAGAATTAACCCATTGTATCCATCTTGGATGTAAAGCTTTTGCATTTGGAATGCTTGCCTTTGTCACTGCCTCCAAGGCAAGTACAGGAGTAACGACCTTTATGCATTTACCCTGCGCGAGGGTTCTTTCTTTTGCTCCCGCAGTCTGAACCGCTGTAAGAATTTTTTCTGTTGAAATGAATTTCATTTCAGCTTGTGTGTACAAGTGTGATTTGTAAGCTATTGGTACCTTTTCACCTTCATTAAAGGTTAGGTATTTGAATCCGCATCTCCCTGGGATGATTCGGATTACAAGGTTGCGTACATTGTCACATGTTTGTAAATGTTTTGTTGCTAACATGTCTGTTTGCACTGAACGCAAAATTTCTGTGTGTTTTTGAGTCCAATTAGTTTGTTTGAAATCAGGTTTGATTAATTCGTAGAGAGGTTTTATCCTTTCTGCGTAATTTAGAATGTAAGTTCTTCCGAAATTCAGGAAACCTAGAACTGATTGTAAGTTTTTCAGTGTTTTTGGAGGTTGGAGCAGCGCACATTTTTCTAAAAGGTTTGCTGCCAAGCTTTTGCCTTCACTTGAAAGTTTGTGACCTAAGAATAGGAAGTTGAGGTGGGCAATTCTTGATATTTTAAAGTTGAATTTATACCCTTCAGAGGCGAATCCAAGTATTATGGTGTTCACCCTGATCAAGTGCCTGTCCAAATCATCCTCTGTAAGATAGAGGCCAACGACATAAGGTAATGCCTCATCATCATACGTTTGTAGTAACTCTGTTACTCTGGCTGAAAATAATCCTGGACTGTTCTTGAATCCCTGGGGGAGATGACAAAAGTGTTGTTGTGTCCCCATTATTGAGAAAGCGGTCAAGTACCTGCTTTCAGGTGCAATGTTTTGACTGAAGAAACCGTTTAAAATATCTAATGTTGTTTTATATTTTTTGCACACAATGTTATTCATCAGTGCTGCACTGTGTGCATTTTGTACTGCAAATGTTTTGCAACAGGAATTTAAATGTCTGTAACCCAAGACTAGTTGAGATGTATTGTCTAGTTTGGAGACAGGAAACAAAGGATTGTTCATAGACGAGGTGGATGTTTCAATCACCCCTTGGTGCTCAAGTTGATATAAGATCTCCATGACCTGTTTTTTAGCTTCCTGCTTAACTGGATACTGCCTCTGAGCAGTCGGTTGATTTTTTTTTTTTTGTAAAATTTTTATTTTGCAAGTTATATCATAGAAGAAGAAAAGAGAGGAAAAACAGTGGAAGAGTGAGCAAGAGAAATAGGAAGGAACAGGCGACAATCCGCCATGTATCCCCACACAGGGGGTGCTTTAGAACATGTTCTCAAGAACCTCGAGCGACAGCTTAAGCAACGCCAAAGTCTTATGTTGGAGCCTCCAGCGGTGGCGAGGCACGCTCACTGTGCCGTAGTAAGTCCCAAATCTCAAAGAGGAGGAGCGACTCAGTCTCGGTCACAGACCAAAGATAGGCCAAATCGTATGCCCATGTAAGCAAAACCTGTCGCAATAAAGAGATAAACATTCCCAACATAACAATCCCCCCCACACCCTAAACCCTGGTGGTGGCGACCAACATTCATTCAAATCATCACAACATACGCAGGTGGCTAAAATTGGAAGAGGTGGAGCGCACGAAGCGCCGAGGGACACACTGCTGATGGCAATCCACGGGACAGAAAACGGACCAGAGGCCCCCAGGTGAACATGAAGTTTTTAAAGTTCCCTCGAAAGATATCTGAAAGCCTCTCCATGCTCAAGAGTCGCCACAGTCGGGCATGCCACAAGGAGATAGCCGGAGTTGCCGGACTCTTCCAGGCAGCCGCCAGGGTCAGTTTAGCCGCTCCAAGGCACAGCCATAGAATGCGTTTATCCGCCCTTGTCTGATATTGGAGCAATGGATCCCTCAGCCCCAGCAGGACAAAGTCCAATGAGTCCGGGATCGGATAGCCCATTACCTCCCTGATGTGCGAGAGAATCTCAGACCAGAACGGTCGGATAGATGGGCAATCCCACCAAATGTGGCGAAAGTCCCCCAGCTCCCCACATCCCCTCCAACATCTATCAGAGGAGGCTGGGAAGATCCTATGTAGTTTAGAAGGATATAAATACCAATCGAAGATGAGCTTCATGTGCGCCTCCCTAAGATCAGTGGAATGGTTATGTGTCGTCACATCCCTCCATAGGGTCCTCCACTCAACGTCAGTTATGTCCCGTCCTAGCGTAGTCTCCCAATGTTCCATATACCGAGGCCGGGGGGACACCGTGGTATCAAGGAGCATCTTGTACAAAAAAGAGATCGTCCCCTTCATGGTGGAGGTATGGAGGATAAAGCTTTCAAACTTCGTCAACGGTCTCGTGGCTGCACCCACCACCCCAGGCGAAGTCGCCCAGTGGAGAAGTTGAAGATGACGAAAGCGTTCAGTAGGTAAGACACCGTAATCCCTCATGCAGTTATGGAACGTAAGAGGCGTCACACCATGGAATAGGTGGGTGAGGGACCTGCATCCACCCTCTCTCCAAGGCCCAAAGGGTCCATCCGTCAGAGCTGGTGGGAAGGCTGGATTGAAGTGGATAGGAGTGAATGGGGACGGGAACGTTGTCCACCGGTCATCGCCACTAAGAGCATCCCAGACTTTCAGCACCGTGCTAGTGGGGGTGCAGATGTATGCATTCCTGGGCCGGTCCGCCCTGGGCTTCCAGGCCAGGTCCCAAATGGACCGTCCCACTACACTCCGCTCCATGTGGAGCCAATGCTTTTCGGACAGCTGCTGGGACCACTCCACCAGAACCCTCAATTGGGCTGCCTTATAATATAAGTGCATATCTGGAAATCCCACCCCTCCCTCCGCCCGTGTACGCCGAAGTACCGCATAGGAAAGCCGTGCCCGACCACCTTGCCAGACAAATTTCAGCATGAGGGTTTTGAGTCGCCGGAAGTAATCCACCCCTATCGGGATGGGCAGTGCCTGAAAGAGATATAGGAGTTTGGGGAGAAGGACCATCTTAAGGGCATGAACCCTACCCAGCCATGAGATAAATTTGGGTTTCCACCTCTCCAGCTCCGCCCGGATCACAGCCAGCATTGGCGGGAAGTTCGCCTGGAACAGCGCGCCCAAGGTAGAGGTCAGTCGCACCCCCAGATACAACAGGGAGGAGGTCGCCCACGGGAGTGGGGTAAGCAAGCTAACCCGTTGAACCTCTGGGGGCGGAAGGGTCAGATTCAGAATGGACGATTTGTTGAGGTTCACTCTGAAACCAGCCACGGCTTCGAAGTCCGAGAGTTCCGTGTGGACGTGTGGGAGCGACAGCGCCGGGTCTCGGATAGAGAGCAACACGTCGTCTGCGAAGAGCGAAATCTTGTGCTGTTCCCCCGTGAAGGGGAGTCCCAGGATCCGTTCATTCTCCCGAATCGCCAAGGCCAGCGGCTCAATGCTGAGGGCGAAAAGAAGCGGCGACAGCGGGCAACCCTGGCGTGTGCCGTGGGAGTGTGAGAACGGCCCAGATCTACAGCCATTGACCAGCACCCGTGAGGTAGGGCTATGGTAATTGGCTTCAAGCATTCTAATAAAGAGAGGAGTAAATCCAAAGGCCTCCAATGTACGGTGTAGAAAGCCCCAGTCCACGCGGTCAAACGCTTTTTCGGCGTCGAGTCCTATCAGCACAGCGGGGATGTGGAAACGCTCCGCCTTTTCAATCAGATGAAGCACACGGCGTAGATTGTCATGGGTCTGGCGTCCCTTGATAAACCCAGACTGGTCCGGGTGGATCAGGGCCGGCATCAAATCCTTCAGTCGTCCAGCAAGGATAGCCGAATACAGCTTAGCATCCAGATTAAGGAGCGCTATCGGCCGATAGGAGGCACATTCGGAGAGGTCCTTCCCCGATTTAGGGAGAATGGTAATCAGAGCCTCCGCCATAGACTCCGAGGTTCGCCCTTCGGATGCCATCGCGTTGAAGAGGGAGACCAAGAAATCGCATATGTCCGAGGCAAAAGTTTTATAGAACTGGGCTGTGTAACCGTCGGGGCCGGGCGCCTTGTGGAGCTTCAGGCCCTCGATGGCGTCTAATACTTCCTCCCTGGAGATGGGGGAAGTGAGCAAGTCGTTCCATTCCTTGGAGACCTGTGGAATAGGAAGACCCCCCAGGTATGCCTCTTGGGTTGCGGGGTCCAAGGCCTCCGCCGAATAGAGGTGCGCGTAGAAGCGGCCAAAAACGGCCGCCTTGTCCGCGTCCCTATGCCGAATAGCTCCCGTGTGGTCACGTATGCCCCCGATGTAATCCTTCTCACGCTTATCCCGGAGTTGCCGGGCCAGGTGACGCCCCACCTTGTTCCCCTGGGAGTAAGAAATCCGTCTGAGACGCAAGAGGGTATATTCAGCCCGGTTGTTATAGTGCGCCCTCAGTTTCCCCCGCACCGCCGTGAGGGGTCGGAGGGTCAATCTAGAGGGGTTCGACTTATGCGCCTGTTCCAATGTAGCCAACTCCGCCTCCAGGGCCTACCTTTCAGCGCGCCTGAGCTTATTAAGATTTGCGTTAAGAGCGAGACACGTACCTCGTATAGAGGCCTTGCACGCGTCCCATGTGGTGTATACCGACGTGTCGGAGGGTGGGTTGAGAGTAAAGAAGTCTGCGAGTGCCCGTCGTAGCGCGGTGCAAGAGACCTCATCCCGCACCAACGCCGCAGGGAAGTACCACTTCCGCCAGCCGTCCCCCCCCATCGCCCAGTGTAGCCCAAGCACCACTAAACTATGGTCAGATAACGACAGTGGGAAAATACCAGCTAGAGTGATGTCCCCCCTGAGAGCCTGACTGACGAAGATGTAATCTATGCGGGAATATGTATGATGTACATGAGAGAAGAACGTGTAGTCCCGCGTGTGAGGGTGCATGAAACGCCAGCTATCCACTAAACCCAGGTCGCTTACTTGCTGTTGCGTAACCCCTGAGAAGACCCCAGTGTCTGCCCTGCGTGCACCCGAGCCATCCAAATCCTTGTCCCATAACATGTTGAAATCCCCCAATAGTATCAAGTGCCCTTCCACAAAGTCTCCCATTTTGTCCATCAGTCCTTGTAAAAACCCATTCTGACCAGAATTCGGAGCATACACAGCCACAAACGTACACAGGCGATCATACAACAAGCCTTTCACCATGAGCCAGCGGCCCTCCCTATCACTGCTCACTCCCAGTGGCTGGAACTGGAGAGAAGCCCTAAACATAAGGGCCACCCCCCTATGTTTAGTGGACGCCGAAGCCCTGTAGAGAAGAGGAAACTGTCTGTGTCGAAGCCGCAGCTCATCTTTCCTGGCCAGATGAGTCTCCTGTAGAGCAACTATATCTAGATGGTGGTCCAGCAAGTACTTCCAGAGTTTCTGGCGTTTCTGCGGGGAGTTAAGGCCCTTCACGTTCCAGCTACCTATACTAACAGGCATAAGGACAGTAGAGGAATCTGTTCAGCACCTGCAGGAGGGACAATCAGGGCGTGGAGCCGGAACTTCCCCCCACACTCACCCACTACTCCCCTCAGCAATTCAACAGCCAGACAGCCCCCTTCACCCCCTAGGTCATTCCGCCGGGCCAGCCAGACCCCGCCTCCAGACAGCCAAGCGCCCCGTGGGCAAGAAGACATAGGAAGAACAGCAATCCCAGGACATTTAGACAATGGACTCGGGCTCAGTATCCCGGGCATCCCCCTCCCGCATGGAATCCCACTCCCCTCCCCCCGAGGGATCAACCAGCATGACCTGACAAGGTAAACAGAGAATGGACAAGACCCAACCCAGCTCCTGATATAGGAAGCGGCATAGAACATTACAAGCATCAACCACACCCAGCAGTGATTCACCAGGGTCGCCACCACACACCCCCCACACCCCAACCCTAGCACCAACCATCCCCCCCAACCCAAACCCCCATAACTCCCCAGAACCAGAGCCCCCCCCCGCTCCCCCCCCCTGCAAAAAAAGACAACAGCAAAAGATTTAAGACATAGGACCTGAGTCGAACAGCCATCAGGTCCAGTAGATCACGATCCGAGGAACTCCTTCCGGATCGATCAGGGGAAGAGGGCACCAGATCAGTAGCCCCCTGGACCACGGCCCGGTGTGTCTTCTCCAAAGTACAATAGTACTCCCGGGCCTCGGGGTCAGAGCCCCTCCGACGCCATCAGCGGGAGAGGGGGTCATGCAGCTCCAGAGCTCGTCTGAGAATCAGCCAAAGTGGCGGAGGCCACCGACGCAACCGCAGCATCCCTTTCCTGCACGCTAGTCGTGCGATCCGGCCGTCTCCGCTCCGGAGAGGGACCGACTCTATGCCAGGAAGAAGAGCGCCGTCGTCTCCTGGACGGCGAAGAGCGGCTCCCCTGAGAAGGCGCCACGTCCTCCAGGCCCAGCAAATCAATCGCCACCTGCAACGTGTTTATCTGCACCAGCCGGTTCTGCCAGCGGAAGATGATCCGGAAGGGATGCCCCCACGAGTAAGAGATGTTCTGCTCCCTCAGGAAGGTGGTCACCGGACGGAACTCCCTCCGCTTCCGAAGGGTCGAGGCAGCCAGGTCCTGGTACAGCTGTGGATGGTGGTCTCGAAACTGCAGAGAGGAGATGGTCCTAGCTTGGCGCAGGATACGTTCCTTCAGTTGAAAATCGTGCACACAGACGAGGATATCGGGAGGAGGGCCCCCTCCCCGTCTGGGCAGCCCCACTCTGTGCACCCTGTCCATCCGTATGTCCTGCACGCTCTCATCGCCCAAGATTTGCAAGAATAGGGCCTGAACATATTCACGGAGGTCCCCGGCTTCTCCTTGCCACGGCACAGCCTTGATGCGAATGTTATTCCGCCTGGAGCGGTTCTCCAAATCCTCCGTGTGGGTTTGCAAATCTAAATTTTGTTCCGTGAGACGGATAACGTCCTGCTGCAGCTGATGTACATCATTCGCCAAGCTGAGGTCGTGATCCTCCAGCGTCGCCACACGCTCGCCGATCCCATCCACATCTCTCCTCACCTCCCGCAGGTCCGATGCCAACTGCGATCTGAGTTCCGAGATGTCCTCCCTGATGGAGGAAAAGAGCTCTGTCATGAAGGCTTTAGTGGCAGGCGCCTCATCGTCAGATTGCCTCGAGGAGCCACTAGCTCCCGGTGATGCCGGCTGCTGAGAGTTCTTGGGGGCACCATCCTTCCCCGGCCTCCCCTTGCGCAGTGAGGTGGCCATCCTGAGGGTCCGCCCCAGTTCTCAGCGTGGTGGGTCTCCCGCTCCCGGAAGGCCCTGCAGCGGTGGGAGGCTGGGCCCGCAAGCGGTGAAGAGCACTCCCTCAAGCACTCCGTGCAAGGGCACGGCCCTCCTCCGCCAGTAACTGGTACCACCCCGGTAATGCAACAGTCAGTAAGCGCGGTCCACAGGGCAAGGTGGGCTGCCGCACCGGGGAATGATGCTATGGGCACCAGGCAAAGGCAGTGTCACCACACGAGGCCCCCAGTACTATGATACCCCAGCGCCCTCCACGGAATCTTCAGAATGGCGCCGCTGTTTCCACCGCCGAAACGGCCCCTCCGTGGTCAGGTGGCAAGTGTCCCGAACTCCTGGGCTGTTCTATGCGCTCCCGCGCTGAAGTTCCAGCGCCACTCACGGGGAACCAATCCCGGTCGCAGAATGCGAAGAGGCCGAGAGAGCTCCCCGGCGACGCCGGCCAGGCCTCTGCTCAACCAGGCCAAGATGCCGCTCCCCCACAAAGTCAGTGGCCAGCTCGCAGGATGTGCTCAAGGGCCTCAGGCCAGGGCCACCCCCAGCAGCTTACTCCAGGGATAATTAGGGACGGACCGCAGCGCTCCACGAAGAAGTCTCCCCCAAAATGGCGCCACAGATGTAGCTGGCGGTCGCGCCTCTCTCTCCAGCAGCTGCCGCGTCCACCCCAGGTGTCCAAGCCTCCGAGTCTCCCTTGCGCCAATCCGCCTCCACACAGATGCCAATGTCCGGGCCCAGAGAGGCAGGGCACCCCACAAAGTCCCCCGGAAGGCGCAGGCCAGCCCTGCAGCAAACTCTAGGGCAGGTCCGCCCCTAGGACAGGCCAGCACAGGCAGCGGCCCACATTACCGCCACTGCAGGGTTCACTCTCTCCCCCACCGTTCTGGCACACTCTGTGTTCGGCAGCTCGGGAACTGTGGAACTGTGCCCCCACGGGCTCCCAGTCACTGTGGCCCTGCTGGGTCCGGGCCTCTGGGCCTCCCCGCCGTCTCCTCCTCGCAGGCCAGCCGCTCCAGTCGTCACCCCTCGATGGCCGATCGCCCTGTAGTCCGGACCCGGCTTCAAACAGTCAGGGTTCCCGCCATCTAGGCCCTGCCCAGCTCTGCTCCGATCGACTCTGGGGGTCCCCAATTCCCCCTGACCTGCGTTGCCGATGTCTCCTCCCGAGCGCTCCGATGAGGCCCGCCCCCTGCCTTCGCGGGGCGCAGTGCATGGACCCAGGCACTATCGATCTCCACCGGGACCGGAGGCCGCCCCGTCTCGGACGGGCTCCGCAGGTACGCAACTCCGCGGCTGCACAGGCCGCAACTCGGCTCCACTGTACCGGCCTCCCCAGACGTCGGAGCACTCCGCTAATGGCACCGGAGCAGTCCGCCTGACATCTGCGGTTTCCGCCGTCGGTGAAACTCCGGGCAGCACCCCCGGGACCCCCGCTATCCGTAGCTTTGTTGTTCAGGCGTCGGAGAGGCTCGAAGAAGCGTCCTACTCCGACGCCATCTTGGCCACGCCCCCCCCCGTCGGTTGATTTTTTAACTGGATCTTATGGTAAGGAGAGTCCTCATCCCCCCCCCATATGATTTTTATATAATGCTGGAGCCTGAGCCACCGCCCATTTTCCGGCATAGGTGTATTTTTTTATGAATAGGAATATGATTTGAGAAGGCTGGCATAATGATCTCTTCGCTATGTGGGCACTCCCTGACAAATTCAGGTTGTCAGTCTTTTTCAGCCAAAAGAATGTCATAACCCGTTGATAGTTTTTTCCCTAAAGAGTGCTTTTATTTTCCTAGTTATGTCCCCCTCTATTCGGAGTGTGACTTCATATAGCTTATGGGGTACACTAACCCTGGTATCTGCAGTTTCAACTTGAATGGATTCATTCAGATCCACTGTTTCCAGATGATCCTTCAGGATCCTGCGAGCTATGGTGACCTCTGCTGCACTGTCCAGCATTGTCTTGGCCCACTGCCCGTTCTTGAGTTGTGTCCTCAAGATCCTCGGCATGTCTGATTTTAATAATTGCTACCTTCTTTTTGGTGAATTGAGTTTTCTTATTTTTTGGAACGTGTTGATCGTCTTTGGACTTCAAGTGTTCTTCTTTGTGTTCTGATCGTCCTCTTCTTTCGGATTTCTGCGAGGAAGTCTGAAAGGTACGAGGGGAGCGTGTATCAGTATCTTGATATCTATCAGATTTTCTTAAATTATCCCTATTTCTAAGGTTATACCTCTTTTCAGAGTGCTCCTTTTGAGGAGATCTACCTCTGGATTGAGAACGCTTCTCTTTAGGAAGTGACTGTCTACAATTTTCCCATTTCTTTTTAGTTGTAGTGAGATTGGTTTTGATAAAAACTTTCAGGATTTTCTGTTAGTTCGGGCTTTACTGGTTTCCCTCCCAAACTGTCTCTACCTAGTTCTTCATAGGATTTTTCTATTATCCTGGCAAGTTCATAAGGTTGCTCAGTTACATCAAGTTCTTTTAGTTTTTGGCGGATTGCCATGGATGCTGCTTCACCTTTAAAGTTAGCTTATAATATAGGTGAGACCTGTTTGAAATCTTTCAGTAATTTCATACCAAGATTCAAGGCAGGTTCTGGTTCATATTCATTTCGAATCTGTTTCAGGACGTCAGGTATTACCGCCATAGTTGGAACACCATATTTTTTTGTGTAGATTGAAGCAAAGACTGTATCCCAGGTGTGACAGTCCCCCACGTGTGGTGCTATCCCCATTAGTAAACAGATTTTTAGAATCCTGTTTCTCATGAGGTGTACTATTGGGAAATACTGCCTCTATTTAAGTAATTTTTTTAGCTAACCAGAATGGAATTTGTTCCCTTTTTGCGGGCAATTTACCAATGACGGATTGTATAGTCTGTGGTGTAATTTTGTTTGTGTTCCCCTGATGAAGGTTTGCTGTGGAATTCTTATAGCAGGTTGGACTGTTAAAGTCTGCATGATACATTGTACCAATTGTCTATGTACTTTTTAATAATTGTTTTAGCTGAGCTAATAGTTCTGGACCCGTCATTTGTTCAATGGCAGGATGTGGTGTATAGCTGGCTAGTACCAGCAATGTTGCGCCTGGTCTGCCTAAGGGACCGAGCCTGGTAATGTGATTTTGATGTTGTAGGGCGCCTTTAAACCAGAGCTGATGCTCTTGGTAAGTTAGTGGAATGTCAAAGTTCTCAAAAAGGAACGTATTCCGCTGGAGCTTCCTCCCTCTTATAGAAGTGGAACACATGTGTTGTTGGCTTGCTTGCGGAAAGATTATCCGTGAATTCAATACCTCTGTCTGCCGATATTAATGTGCCTCTATGACAAATATGACTCTACCACCTCTTACTGATAGGTCATTTTCTATAAGCTTTATAGCTATGATTTTCCGGGATGATCATGGCATCCACGTTGTCTTCATTAACACCTTGGCTGCTGTGGTTATTTTTCCCCTGTGCTGAAAAATGTAAGCACCAATGTTACATGACGAGCTCAGCTCGTCATCAGCACGCGACCACCGTGGCTGATGACGAGCTGAGTTTGTCATCAGCATCGAAGGGGTTAAACCCTGTGGTGTCAAAACCTGGTCGGGCTGCAGTTCCTGCAGCTCCACCATTCTCTGAGTCACTATTCGACATTTTGTTGAAGGTCTTGCAGAGCAAGTTTCAAGGAAATAAAGATAAGGTGCACAATATTTTGGAGCACTGTATCCTTCAATGTTGAACAAAACCAAAAACTAATGCATAGGATTTTTTCGCCCTACTTAGTTATATGGTGGATATTTTATCCTTTAACCCACTCCAGACGTCTATTGGAGTTTTTACGGGATAAAGGGATCTCTGTGAAAAGCACGAATGAATTACTCTAGTATCTAGCATTAAATTAGTGCCTTACCAAACGCTGGGCGCCATGTAGTGTAGTTCCTATATTCCCAATAGGCTCTAAGCATTGGAATAATATAATCTATAGATTAGACGTAGGACTGAGGTCGACTAGGTCTCTATCAAATATATTAAACTTAATTGTGAGTGCCAGCTAGCTCAGAGGTCACTAGAAACTTTCTCGGGTTCACAAAAAGGGATTAATTTCTGACAACCTCATAAACATGATAACTTTGTTTCCCCAAGAATAAACTGATCTTGAGAGTCGTGGAAACAATAGATAGATATTTCACTCAATCAATCGTGCATGCTTCGTTTCACCAGAGGTGCAGAGAAATAGATAGGAGGGCGTTTTGGATAAAAGGATTTATTGAACAGTCTTCTTTCTCAAGCATAAGAAATGAACTGCTACAATCGTAAGACTGGTTGCAAAATATAATGCATACAGTAAAAAGAGTAGAATAAAATAATTATGTAAGAGCATTGTATGGTTCCTAAACCATAGATAAATACATACATAAATAACAGAGGCTAAAAGTACTCACCTGGTGCTTCTAAAATACCCCTACCCCGATGTACCTAACCTAAGCTTAGTACGAGGGAAGAAGTAAGTGAGGTGTAGCATAAATGTAGTATTATTTTGCCAAGAATCTGTCCAAGATTTCTCTTAGGGTCTAATCAGCTCCCTACCTTAATTTGGAATGAAGAAGGTCAGTCTGAGGACTCGATTTCGCCAACAACTCGCAAGGGTAGCTTGGAAAGACTGGAGCTGGATTTCTGGGCAGGAGAAAAGACAGTGTCTCTCTCAGTGCGTCTGCTGGAAGGTCGGCTTCCTTCGGCACTTGCAGTAGCAAGGCGCGTCGGGCAAGTAGATAGTCGAACTGCTCCAAAACAACGTGTGTTTGCTATGGCAAGTGTGGGCATATTTATACCTTGAAGGTACCGAGTTTGACGTAAAGATGAACATAATAACGTAATCAAAGAGTCTCAGTTCTTTGAAAACTCCATGAGTTCTTGGACAAGTCCGTTTTTGAGCAAGGGGAAGTCCCTAGCTGCTGAAGCCGAGTTTTCATATTTGTACTGCATGAACTATGTCTTAATATGGTTATGATTCTTATGCCTATATGAGGATATGGGGCCAGATGTAGGTCGGTCGGTAACGGCCGAAAATCGGTATTTTCGGCCGTTACCGACCGGTTTACAAGATTTGGCATGTAGGGGGCAATATTTTACCGAATCGGTAAAATTACCGATTCGGTAATTTTACCGATTCGGTAAAATAAAACATCAGTAAATTTACCGATTTGAAGCCACCCATATGTAGGTGGGACTCTTCAGAGTCCCAGGAGCCTTAACAAATCGGTATTTTACCATCAAAACCAATTTGATGGTAAAATACCGATTCCGGTGTGCATGCACATGTGTGCATGCACACCTATGTCATGTGACAGGCAAACCTGCCCTTAGGGCAGGTATGCCTGCCACATGGCAACTGTGCCTGTTTTGGGGGTGCCAGAGGGTGTCAAAGTGACACCCCCTGCACCCTTGTGAATTCATTAATTACCGATTCGGTAAATACCGAATCAGTAATGCCTAATCATTCCTATGGGCTTCAAAGCCCATAGGAATGAATGGGCATTACCGATTCGGTATTTACCGAATCGGTAATTAATGAATTGTTAAGGATTCGGTAACGAATCCAGATGTTGGGACCTACATCCCATTTACCGATTTTGAAATACCGAATCGGTATAATTCGGTATTTTAAAATCAGTAAATGGGATTTACCTACATCTGGCCCATGGTGATTTATACCTATATAAGGGCATGAATCGGGAAAATCATAACAGGGTCCTAAAATGTTATACAACACCTGTGCTTTGAAAGTGACTCAGTGCGGCACAGCTAAATGGCTTGCGGTATCACTGAGTCACTTTCATTGTAAACCTGCCCCTCAATATTTAGGCAAGAGACATTAAATACATTTTACAATAATACAAAAATAAATGTGTGCTTTCCAGTTTATCTACGCTATAAAATAAATAAAGCTTTGTTTGAAGCATTTTTAAACAGCAACTATATACCATAAAACAGGTTGTAAAAAAGGGGATAGCGAGTACGGTCGCTGCCCCTTACTGAGGTAGACGAGAAACCTTATGCCGTGAAGAAATCATATTCTTGTGATACTTTAGCAGATTCGGTGGATTTCTAAACACTGCTTTTACATTTTAATAGGAAGATTTGGAGGTCGTGAAGTAATTGTGAGGATGGATTTCTGGTGAGCAGTATCGTAACATTATTCAGCTATTCATGTGATCATAGATAAGGTGCTACTGACCAATGTTATTACCTATGTTATTTCTATAGCTGAAACTTGATACTAAGAAATATTAGTGACCCCAAGCCGTAGTGGTTATATTTTGACCGTGGGTGAGTGCATACAATTCTTCTTACAATAAAGTGCATGAGGAGAGGTTATAGGCTGTGATTGACGTTTTAATGTACTGTTTTAGAGAGAGAACGATTCGAAAAAAACATTTGAAGGAGGGAACTCGTAAGAAATGAGAATCACTGAGTAGGTGAGCCATTCGATACATGATTATGAATCTAGTTCGATACAAGAAAATGTAGAATTGTCAGATTTGTATTTTGCTTTCAAATAGGAACTTTACCCTCTAATTGGGAGAACTTGCGAAACCCCCAAGCGTAGTGTATATGGACGGTGAGTTGTGTTTACTCTACTCACGGTAGTTAGACTGAGCCATATAGAAATCTTGTAAGTGAGTAATATGTACTACTTACTGTTGTAGTTTTGATGCGAAGAAGTGAAGTAATGAATACGACAATACCATGAGTCTAGCCTTTTAGTACTGGGTAAGTGTTTTTGGAGTGAATTATGGGAATATTACACTACGGACACTTGACAATGCATTTAGCGATATGCACATTTTTATTTGCAGACATACGTTGATATAAGAATAATTGAAGAATCAGAAGAGACTTTGGTATTGATAATTGAGATCGGGAGATAATAGAGGTAAATTTTCTCGTTTTTATTGGATAATACAATTTGGTGAAGGATGGGAAACTAAGGTGTTGGCGCATTCTTTTGTCTAGAATCAGAGAAGGACTTTTTATTAGATACTTCTACAATTATTTGTTGTGCTACTCAGGTTGTTATGGGATGATTGGCTGAATTTCAGCTTTCTCTTTACAGAATTATAACTTAATTTGACTTATGGACTACTTCTGATGTTGAGAAACTGTGGAAATAGAGGTGAATATTTACTTAGGATATATTTTCTTTTCTATATAACTCTCTTATTTAACTTCTTGGTTTTGGGACCTTGACTTTACTCACAAAATATGGGTAAGAAGTCCTAATGGAGTGGCATTACTATTTTCTTTTCCTTAAAAACTATGCACTAAGCAGGTTACTATATAACTGAGAAGGTGGCTAGTACTCACTTACCTTCTATCATTAGCCATACGTAGTGCGTGTAGTAACTGTGGGTAATGTTTATTTGGTTACAGCCCTGAAGAAGTCAGTGTGTTATATTGTACACGACAAAACACGTGTTGGCTGCTATACCTTCATTGTTGAACATTGAAGAAAAAAGAAAATAAACAACAAAGAACACCAACCTATGATTTATGGACATTTCAATTTACAACTTTTATTCTTTAAATAGAAGTGACTCTTGCCTAATACTTGTTTCTAGCTACGAACAGGAATTGACTTTGTGTGCTCAGAGGTTATTGTAATAAATTATACAAGAGTTCTTTCTTTCACAGAGAGGAAACATTCCTCTCTTATCAATCTGAAGCTCTCAGAGCAAACAAAACCGAAGCTGCTTTCAGTTAGTTCTCTTCACTTTAAAATGTGGTGTTAATTTCAATGCACTGCACATATATTTAAATACTTTTTATGAGTTAAAATTACATTCTTATAGCGAGGAAAACATCTAAACTAGTCATATTGAGGTCAAACTATGAATTAATTGTGCATGTTTTACACGATTTGTTAAGTAGAAAGCGTCTAGGGCCTCATGTTTTCATTTTCCAGCACCACCTCTGCGTGTCATTTTTTAAATGCAGTTTTATGTCGGAAGCCCGAGGCAGCTTTGTCATTAATAATGTTTAAATCTATAGGAAATGGCAGCGTTCATAAAACTGACACGCAGTGTTGATAAAACTGACATGTTTGAGGTAGCTCTTTGATGCAGGATCATTCCATAATATTCAGTAATATTTAATCACAATATTGGCACATGCACAGAGATATCTTAATAAAGTCCAGGAATGGGAGGGCTCTCATAATATGCAAATATGCAACTTTAAGGTTTGAGATTGAAAAAGCCTTCATCATATATGTTGGCGTTTGTTTTCAGAAAACATACACTTCACCTTTTAGTGGGTGGTATATCTGTGGGATGGTGGTGATGGCAACGAACATAGGTTGATAAACCTATTTTCCATTTCAATTTTCTGTGACAGCAGTGGGTCAGTTCTCTCCATACAAGAATCCCTAGAACTTATGGACCTAAAGGAAGGTAAGAACAGACTTGGGAATACTTCCTCATCTGTGGCCTTCCAGAAAAATGATATCTTCTGGATGACATTTAACTTCCCACACAATGTACTTGATTTGGGTCCTACTTTCATAAGCAAGAGTGGTCAAACACCCACACCTATGAAAGGACGGTGCTTTCTTATACTTCTCCATAGACACTTAAAATGATCAAATGCCTTGATGTCCCAAGCATGCCCATTATACCAACTGTTAAATGTGTTCAGTTGATCTTGTGGTGGACCGGGAGGATGTGACACTGGGTCCCAGAGTGGTGCAGGATACTTATTCTTAAAGTATTTTCTATCTGACAACTGATTAGTTGGTAAGTGCCCTTTTTGGAATTTTGTTTTCCTAACCTTAGATGTCCTGGGTAATCAGGGGTCTTTTCCTTCTGAAATGGCAGATGTAACTGCAACTTGTGTCTTAAACTCCTCCAATATTTCGAACAGCAAACATGGCTCTTTAAAAAATACCACCAGAAGCACAATTCACAGTGAAAGACCATGAATAAAAGGATCCAACACAACCATTATTTTTAACAAACCCTTTATTTACAACCCAAATGCTGTTCTTATGACTAATAAGCCATTATTTGCAAGTGCATTAACTCCATTAACACCGGAGGACCCTGAAATTAATTGTAAATGCATAGCAGTAGCTTCCAAGTCATTTGCAACAAAGTCAGCAATCTGCTATCTTAGCGAGAGCCCAACCAAGGACTCTAAAACAGTGAACGACTAACCTGACATATGACAATTCTGATGGCAGTAAATATGGCACACATTGGAAACTACACACACACTGACCTTGTTTTTGAAGATCCTTGTAACCTCAATCAAAATACGGTTTGTTAAACAGACATCTGGAAGGTGTTATCTATGTATACAATACGCATTATTATGAAAATGGAAGGATGGAAGTTGCATTTTATTGCATCAAGGAGGTATAAGCGGACGGAGGGCAACTCTTCACATGACCATAACAACCTGCACAGCTTAATGTCTTAATAATGAAGCATTGACAGTAATGGCATTTTGATGAAAACGGTCTTCTTCTAGAGGAAATTAAATCACAGTTAAGGTGAACTTACATATGCATGCAGAAGTATTTAGTAATACATCACAATTGTTGGTCAGACACCCATTCTGCCCATTCTGATGACAGTAATGCTCATAGAAAAGAATTCAACATAAGTAGGTAAACAAAAATAATAATTTAGAAGAGGCTTGCACGTCATAAACATATTCGAAAATGTCAAAAGTTCAGTACAGTCAGTGTTAATGCCATTCATGCCATTCAATAACAAACTTGTAACAATCTATCAAGTTGAACTGGTTGAAATTTTGACAGTCAGACTTAATTTAGAGACGAAGGCGTTCATATTCTCAAAAAGGGAATAGAAAAAAAATTTCTGCTTCACTTTTGCAAGCTGAAAAACATTGTGTATGGTAAAAGTACACGTTTACACTACCACAAGTTTACAGACTGCCTAGCTTTTAACTTTACAGGAAATCCACAGTATTAGGCCAAAACATCAACCGCAAAAACATTAAGCAGCAGATATATTTTCACTCAATGTTTTGGGTTTTTAATGGAAAATCGAAAACTGGAAGATTTTCTTTGTAATAGATAAGGAAACATAAGCAAAATAGGGAAAAAAAAATTGTGAATTAGACATCAAGTATCAAAGTTGGCAGAAACTACCACCTAAAAGGAAGTTTTAACAGAATGATATATATACAGTAATAAATGGCTCTGATAGTTTTACTGTCAATAAAATATTACAAAAATATTTTTGGAAATTCATGCTTTTTACATTTTCATTAACCTAGAAACAAAATGCAAAAAGTAGGTCGTTTTATTGCACGTACTTTTAATTGTCTTTAAATTCACAATGTTTTTGTCATTGAATTTTCTGATCAAAACTTATAGTTGATAAATAATGTTGATATATACAGGTACATGTCTACAATACATTTCTGTTTAGTGCTCAGTTGCGACTCTTCTCTTACGGTTGGTTGCCATTTAACTATCAAGTCCAAATTGTAACTGCTATTAAGTAATGGTACCTAACAATTTTATTCTGGTGAGCATTTCTTTATTATAGAATTGATACTCACTACAGCATATAAATACAGTGCAGTCTTTGGAGGATGTGACCAACAGGAAATCAAGATGGTCATGACTCACAAACAATGAGGTACATTCTGTCTGAAAAGAGACAGTACTGGTACATTTTAAAAGTCTCTGTCAAACTATAGACACAGCACTATAGAGGAGATTTACCAAAAAGTGACACAACGCAGCACAGCCTCCCATGAGGCTGCGCTGCGCTGCACGACAGGATGGAATCAGGAGAGCACCATATCTTCAAAGATATGGCTCTCTTCTCCCCTTTCGCTTGCGCCGGCACTGATTACAGCTGCCGTGCGCCACGCACACTTTAGCGCCATAGCACTAGGGTGTGTGTGTGTGAGCCTAGCAAAAGGTTTTGTACAAGAATGGTACCCTTCCTATACCAATACCATACCTAGGCAAGATGCAAAGCTTTTCCAACTTTGTATGCGTGCTGCGTAATGCAGCACGCAGGCCAAATCGGAACAGGAAGGAGAATGAAAGCATTTCTCCTTCCTTAAACCTACTTTGAAAGGGCACAGTTTTCTCACGCTTAACACAATCTACTTTATTTAGTAAATTGGATTTGGCGTGAGCAAACTTTGGTGCGCTGCTTTGCATTACGTTTCTGTTATTTACAGGGCTAAACAGTTTTAGCGCTGGAAAGTAAATTGGGAAAAAAGATTTTGCGCCAATTAGTGTCACTTTTGTGAAGCAAACACAGCACAAAATCTTAAAAAATCTCCCCCTATATGCACAGTTTTGACAAGTGTTTATTAGTCTTGTTTCCTTAGTGCCTTTCGAAGCATCATGTATATCTCAACATGCATCAATTCTCTTAATCGGTCACAGAAACCCACTCTACCCTTAGTCACATTGTACAAGTTTTGGGAGCCACTACATGCTCTGCTTCTTCATTTTACTCTTTAGGCAGAGTATGTTGCAACAGTAGTCGTATTAAAAACCCTGATCCTTTCCTGAAGCCACTGTTAAGGTATGGTGCTAAATTTGTGAAGGGGTTGTGGGTGATGAACACTAATACTCCAGGCTTCATTTTTCATCATCTGACTTTGACTCAGAAGAGGGCAGTGAAAGGTAAAAATAAAGAGAAAAATAGAAAATCAGTAACAAAGGATGAAAGCTGGGATGAGATAAAGCATCTGGAAGAGTGAAACAGAGCAACAGGAGATGTCAGTGGTGGAAGGAAGAGAAATGAGGTGGCATTAAAATATACCTGTTATTCAAAAACCCCAGCTTTAGGCTGCGCCATTGGCAGAATCCTAAGAACAAAATTGGGGCAACTACACTTATTTGTATTTACAAATTAAACACTGGAGAGATGGGAGGAGCCTTCTATATACGAGGCTCGACAAAGGTTGAGTGAAGAAAGTCCCTAGTCGTAAAGGTCTGCTTTTGATAGCACACTATTTGACCGTCTCCCACGTTTTTTAACTCAACATTCTTGTATTTAAATTCTAACAGAAATCCTAACAATAACAATAAAAATAATAACTTGTTTTACAATTGTTTTCTCACCGTAATTTTACAAACTTTATGCATCTACTGTTGCTCTTCCTAATGGACTGGTATGTCTCATAAGCGCTTACCCTGGGGGCCTAAACAGACACTTTGGTTGGTTGGTTGTCACAAAAGTTTTTATTCAAAAAGACCTAGTATTCTCTTTCAAACTCCAAAATACAAATCTTTTATAATGTATTAAAAAATGTAAGGTACACTGGAAGTTAACTATTCAAGTGAAAGCCCTATTTTTGCAATTTGAACAGTTCTGAGACCCAGGCTATTTTTTTCATCTTTGCCAGCATGTGTCCTGCAGTGACCTTATAAGTTAATATGAAGGATGTTGTCTTCTTAAAATGTACTGAGGTGCCCTTGATTTGTAAACCAGAGAAAGAAACACCAGGGACAAGCCACAGAACTATACAATGGTGCCAGAAACAGGGGAAATTGATTTACACTTTTTTTGCAGCTTGTGTAAAATGACCGCATTTGTTCCACAGCGTTCTAAAGAAATATCTTTGGACTTGATCCTGATATAGGAGGAGGTGGTTCTTGAAGGCTGGTTTGTAAGTGAGAAGAGCGGTGAAACTTTAAGGTCAGGGTTCAGGCTGCTGTCACCTCGCACCTGGACTATTAGCATGCCCCAGATCTTGGCAAATTCAGTACACCCACCACCAGGTGGTCGAAGTTTCTGCTGCCTATTGTATACCTGGGGTCATTTCCCTGGACCTGACACAACTGCACTGGCTTCCATTTACGTTGAGAGGAGCCTTCAAATCCAACAGCTTGTCACAGTGGACCCAGTTTACCAACAGAAGAGCATATTTGCCGGACACCGTTCGCAAAAATGCATGAGGACTGCAGGCGACAACAACTACTGGCTCTTAGGTTGAGAACATGAATCAGAAGTGACAGAAATAAATCTACCAGGTATCAGCAAAAGCTTATTTCATTCTCCACCAATAACCCTGTATAAAACACAAGATTGTTGAAGTAATACCCAATCATTTCCCCCAGGAATTCATAGATCATCCTATTAGCCACAATAGAGAATTCTAGTTTTTTTGCCATCAACAACAAATGAGAGTGTTGTCCATAACTCTGATACAGGAAATGTCCACATCAAAGAGCTAGCTTTGCAAAGACGATTAGACTGGATTTGAATGTCCTTAGCTTTGGCATTAATGCTCGAATCTCCTACTCCGTTTACTTGCTTATGAGTTTGAAAAAGATAAATACAATAAATCTGCTGCCTGAAATTAAAAACACCCTTTGGCTCAAACATAAAAAAAGACTTCAACAGCAGAATGATCACACCCTAAAGCAAGGGAGTATAAAAGTATCATTGCCCACATGCAGTAACAGCACAGTAGCAAGTTGTCGGGGGTTTGACAATAACACCTATTCATTGCAAGTAGGGATGGGGTACAAATGCACAAGATGGAATGTTTGATTTGTTCACACAGTTTGGATTGGAGACCCTATGGACCAGCCTCAGAGTTCGGTTCCTGTATACAGATACATGCTCGAGGGCAGATGAAAAGGTTCAAGAGGCAGCCTCGCACCTTTGGCTGAACAACAGTTCAACAATCATCGGGTCAGCAAGAGTAGAGATGTCTCCCAAGTCTTTTTCATTCCGAGCAATTTGCCGCAGGACACGTCGCATTATTTTACCTATTAGGAAAGAACAGAGATACTTTTTTAAGTTTCTGATGTTTTCATGATGTGATTTTGCCCAGTTCCTTTTGGTGTTTGACTGTAGACTATTGAACTATTAAAGTGCACTAAAGCGAAAGCCCAGATTCAAGGTAGTGTGAACTGCACATGCTAGATAGAGTAGCTAGCAGGCTGTAGTGACTACAGATCGGGTGCACCAAATCAGTTAAAAAGAAAAAACACAAAAAAGGACAACAGTTTAATGTGGATTGGACGGAGAGATTGTAAATGGCGCAGAGTGGTGCATCTAGGGGTCATATACACCATATCCAATGAAAATAAGAGAAAAGTAAATGGATGCCTTGTAACAGCTCACTAAAGCCCAAAGGCCTAAACACAAATGCAGCCAATGCACAGAGCAATCGGATGTCTGCAAAAAAACAAAAAGGTCTGGTTCTTATCTGACTCAACAATGCTGCTCAAACATACAGTGGAAAAAATAGTACACAGTCCAATCAAAGCAAGAACAACAAATATTGTCACCCAGAACACCATATACTAAAGATACATTCTACATTAGGCAATGTCCCGTGGAAATTTTCATTTTAATTCTGAATTAAATAGTGTTGGCTATGCCAGACGGCAACACGAAAGCTTGTTTATTTTAAATACTTGAGGCTTTCAGCCTCAGGGACATGATACAATATTAGCAGTAGCTGCTGGGGTTTGCAATAAGTAACATAGGGTCAGATGTAGAAAGCGCCTTTTGCAAAATACTGGCCAAAATTTGCGACCAATATGTTTGAGACCAGTGAAGTATTTTGCAAACCGACCTATGTACTAATAGGTTGGTTCCTAAAACACTGAATTGTAGTAGGTCGCAATTCGATCTACTTCACGAATATTAATGACAAAGGTCGCAAATTGCGACCACCCACTACGATTCACTGGGATCACAGGGACAGTGGCTTACTGGGGTCAGCAGACCACAGTGTCAGTGATTGCTTTTTAATTAAGCAATGGTTTTGGGTTTTTATTGCAACCTGTTTTCCTTAAAGGAAACGAGACTGTGCTTAAAAAGAAAAAAACGTTTTTCTTTTTGTTGGTTTAATGGGAGGCAGTGGTCCTTGGGACTTCTGCCTCCTTTTAAACAAAGTTGTTTTGTACATTCTCAAGGGAACCCCTTCCCTTTTGCAAACAGGTTACTACCCCAGCTTGGGGCCCGGGGTCGGTGAAATATCAATGTTTTGCGACAGTATTGCGGTCACAAAACATTGATACATAAGATACTGATTCAGTATTTGAAAGGGACGCTTACATGCCCCTTCCAGATACAGAATTGCTATTAATTTCTAACAACATTTAGCGATTCGGTATTCCAAATCGCTAAATGCACTTCACGCATAAGTAAAAGGGTTTTAGAATTCGTAAACCCTCAGCTTTTTTTAGCCTTCAGATTTGCGAATGCGAAAACCCTTTGTACAGCTGATCCATACAAACTTGTACTGGGTATTTGTGGCTATTGAAATAGATCACAAAACCTGTACGTATGTAGACATTTACAATGAGTAACACAATGTATGCTTGTTGTGTGAAACAAAATAATAATAATATAAATTTTTTAAAAAGCAGTGTTTGCACACTGAACTAAATGTGTAGGTACACAATCTTCACACAACAAATCACAGCATAATATATCTCTATCTTTGAACAACTGGTTTATAGTTGAAATAAAGAACAAGGTTCTAATATATAGTTACCTGAGCGTGTTTTTGGTAATCCAGGGGCATTCTGAATAAAATCTGGAGTTGCGATCGGTCCAATCTTCTCACGAACTGCAACATGAAAGCCAGACATACAATGAGAAAATATCTGCATTTGCATCAATTGTAGTACTGATTAAGAGTTTGTGTAGCACATGCTGCAACGGCCACTGTCCCTTAGTGCTTGTCCTAGTCTGATTTGGAGATATACTTGGATGTGGGGACCTGGGCACTGAAGGACGTTTGGGAGCTGGACCTCGAGGGGCTTGAAGCAGTGCTTCTGGCTTGGTGTGTGAGGGCTGTATGCTTTGCAAGGTTCTTCATGAGCTCTGTGTGTGTTTTGGAGGACCTTGCCTTGAGGTGCAGGAGTTTGTCTCAGGAGGCTGGATGCCGCTAGGGTCCTGACCAATTTCAACACAGATGTCTAGGCTTCTTCTTTGGAACCAGTTTTCAATGTAACTTTGCCTAAAGGGATAAGAACTTTCAGAAAGGTCTCAATGTGTAGGAAACTTGAACTGTGGGTGCGTTTAACCCTGCTGTTTGCAAAGGGTTCTTTAAAGAAGGGTATGTTTATGGTTGAGGAGTTAAACCTAAGGTAGACACAGCTGGGAAGGACTGATCCCCACAGAGGGTTCTTTGGGAATTTAACTCCCAGTGAGTAGTGAAACATTGTGATGGAGAGGCTCAAAAGATAATCAACTCTTGACAGGAACCACACTTGAGGGCTAATACTAGTATTCTGTGTTACAAAACAAAAATGGAAAGATTACATGGTACACTGTAAAATGAAATAAAAAGTGTGGACGGAAGAAGTGAGGGGGTAATGGTTATCTTCAGTGTTATGTAATTTAGGGCCCGATTAGGATGTCAGCTGGAAAGCCTCTGACCAGTAGTCAGAGACTTTACACCTGACATGGTAGGTTTAAAGTCCTACTGCCGTATTAGGATGATGGCGGTCGGAGTTTTACCCTGCGGGGGAATCCGATGTGCTTCCGAAGGGCTCAAGTAGCCTGTCAGGCAGAAAGGCAGCATAATCCCTTAAGGACTGCGTTTCCGACGTCGGGATTATGATGCCGGTTTCCGACAGCCATTCAATCTTGGCCATTCCGACATGAAAAGGCTGTCAGAAAGCAACATTGGGGGCCCCTAGAGGGCCACTTGCACCCTGGTCCTCTGAATACTGCCCTGGGGGGCACCTATGGTGCGCCCCTCAACATCTCTGCACTGTGTGGCAGGCACTGTGTGGTGCCGGCCATATGGTGCAGAGATGTTTACAAACTTTCATTTTTCAATGGGGACTTGTGCTGCAGGTGTTTTCAGCCCGCGGCACAAGCGCCCATTGAAAAATTGAAGTTTCTGACCACAGTATGTGCAGTCGCATCCCAATTGGGATTGCTTAACCATCGATACATGGTCTGGCGCTTCCTTTCACACAACGGTGCTGCGCCCGACATCGTAATCAGAGCCAAAGTGTGTTTTCTGATTAAGGTTATTGCATTAATACCCAAGACCTTCTTCACAATTCTGGGAAGGATGTCTGAACTCCACACTTTCACAATAACTCTCTTATTCAAAGAGATCACTGCTCCTATGCATTATATTTTGCATGCTCCCTATATGTCCAGTGTCATCCTGGCACCAAAATCAACCTGATTGCATTGAATTTGGCATGCCAACCTGAACAGACGGGCTCATCGAGATTCCAGAGAATGCAATCGTCAGATACAAGATAAAGTTCAATTCTACCTGAATGGTCAATTTTCCTGTAAAACTACAAAGGGAATCAATGCCTGTCTGGACAATTGTACCTCAGTCTAGAGAAGAGTCACAGAATAAGTCAGCAGCATGATTTTTCAGAACTTCAAAGGACTAGAAAAATCTCGCAATAGAAAGATCTAGAAGGCACCAGCACAGTTAAAATTACAAAGGACAGTACATGGAACACAGAATAATAGAACAGTACCTTGCTTTTTCAGCTCTGCACTTAGGAGCTCTGTGAACTTTTTTCCGTCTTTCAAAATCACAAAACAGTATAGGCACTCCCCTTTAACTGGATGTGGCCGGCTGACAGCGGCGGCCTCCGCCACAGCGGGGTGTTGGGCCAACGCAGACTCCACCTCTGCAGTGCTAAGAAGGTGACCTGTTGGGGGAGTCAGATTTTAATGATCTCAATGGGCAAGCATGAAAAGGTGGGGTGTGTATGTGTGTGCGTATGTGAGTTTGTAAGTGCGAGAACAAATAATTACAACCATCAGAAATATACCTCTCCTTTTATCACTATGGTGTGAATTATCTGTATTTCCACTTTTCCCAGTTTAGCATATGACTAATCCCATCTGACGATATATAGAATGGTTGGTTCTGACCAGTTCTGAAATGTTACCACAGTGAATGAAATTATGTAGGGCCTAATTTAGAGCAAGGTTGGGGATTTATAGGGGAGTAGAGTGGGATGTAATTTAATTATAATTAATTAAATATGTAAATTTATTTATTACATTTTAATTGACAATTAATTTTATTTAATTGATTAATTGATAATTATGTTAATTTAATTAATTTTATTTTTGTAGCGGGTTGTGGGTTTATGGGGGAGTAGGGTGGGAAGTTATTTAATTATAATTAATTAAATATGTAAATTTATTTATTGGGATTTTTTTTATAAATAATTGTTAATTAATTTGTATTTTGTAATTAATTACATTTTAATTAAAAATTAATTTTATTTAATTTATTAATTGATAAATTATGTTAATTTATCTAATTTATTTTATGTAGTGGGTTGTGGGTTTATAGGGGAATAGGGTGGGAAGTAATTTAATTATAACTAATTACATATGTTAATTTTTTGGAGTATTAGATTTTAATTGTTAAGTAAGTTTTGAATTACAAATTAATTAATTGTTAATTTGTAATTAATTAGTATTACTAGATAACTAATTGTAATGATTAAATTAAAATAGTATTTGGAAATAATAAATGTTTATATTATATTAAATTGGTAATTACTTTTAATTTTTTTTATAGATATTAATATATATATATTTTTAAATAATATATGAAGTATCTACTTTCCCTACTGTTGCAATCTTTGGAGTGGGAATAGTAATTTTTACCCCTACGCTATCCAACGCTTTCCCTAATGTTGCACTCTTTGGAGTGGGAAAAGTAATTTTTACCCCTACGCTATCCAACGCTTTCCCTACTGTTGCACTCTCTGGAGTGGGAATAGTAATTTTTACCCCTATGCTATCCAACCCTTTCCCTACTGTTGCACTCTTTGGAGTGGGAATAGTAATTTTTACCCCTACGCTATCCAACGCTTTCCCTACTGTTGCACTCTCTGGAGTGGGAATAGTAATTTTTACCCCTACGCTATCCAACGCTTTTCCTGCTGTTGCACTCTCTGGAGTGGGAATAGTAATTTTTACCCCTACGCTATCCAACGCTTTCCCTACTGTTGCACTGTCTGGAGTGGGAATAGTAATTTTTACCCCTACGCTATCCAACGCTTTCCCTACTGTTGCACTCTCTGGAGAGGGAATAGTAATTTTTACCCCTACGCTATCCAACGCTTTCCCTACTGTTGCACTGTCTGGAGTGGGAATAGTAATTTTTACCCCTACGCTATCCAACCCTTTCCCTACTGTTGCACTCTCTGGAGTAGGAATAGTAATTTTTACCTCTATGCTATTCAACGCCTTACCTACTGTTGCACTTTATGGAGTGGGGATAGTCATTTTAACCCCTATGCTATCCAACGCTTTCCCTACTGTAGCACTCTTTGGAGTGGGAATAGTAATTTTTACCCCTACGCTATCCAACGCTTTCCCTACTGTTGCACTCTCTGGAGTGGGAATAGTCATTTTTACCCCTACGCTATCCAACGCTTTCCCTACTGTTGCACTCTCTGGAGTGGGAATAGTAATTTTTACCCCTACGCTATTCAACCCTTTCCCTACTGTTGCACTCTCTGGAGTGGGAATACTAATTTTTACCCCTACTGAGGTTCCGTGACGATCGTAAGTGGTGTTTTCGACTCGTACGAATATGGTCGAGTCTGGTATCTATGAACCGCAAATGACGAGTTTAGTGGGTGTACGCATTTTCGCTGTGCTAACCTTAACCGTTCGTTTGTTTCGTGGGTTTCTGCATCCGAGCCCACGGGTTCCATCTTAGATGCGGCATCCATTTTGTCTCTTGCCCTCAAGTAGCCAGCGAACGGACGCTGTCCGCTTCGCGACCCTGGGATTCCCAAACTCTTGCGGAAGACACGTTTCCTTTGAAAGTGTCTTTATGATGAGGGAGATGATACTGTAAGGCAGATGGCCCCGCTCGAGGCTCATCTTGCCGTGCCGGTCTATTGTCTTAGCCGTGCATCTCATTAGGCACGTCCCTTTGATGCCTGCAGCTCGTGTTTCCCGATACCACCCCTTTTACACCCTTTCCGATCTCCCCACTGTTTCTGCCTTTCTCTGCACCTGTCTCTGTTCCTTCTTCGATCTGTTTACTGCTGATTGGAATGTACTAATGGTGGGAAGATGGGTTTTTACAGTTGGGAACCACCAAACGTTTCCGTACTTATGTTCCGGGCCCTGAATACATGAAAGCAACCCCTTCTGGTGTTTACGATGAGAACCGAGTTGTAACTTTTGTATACCATGTTAGCCTATGAGAGAAAACTGTATAAAAGGAGCGACCCACATTAGCAATTTGAATCAGGCTCCGTGAACCTACATGTGATGTACTTCTCGTGACTTCTGTGTTCCCTGCAGTAATAAACCTCGAATCTTTGACGCCGAAGGAAGTGTCCCGTGTCTCTGTCATTTGTACGCCGGAACAGGTTATCCACGAAGGTTTCAGGTGTTGTCCCCTGGCACCGCTGGGTCTTAGAAAAACCCAGTCCTTCAGTTGGCGCCCACCGTGGGGCTGCATCAGTTGTACCGGTCCAAGCCCGACGATCGTGAGGAACTTCGTGTGAAATCTCCGAGGGTAGGTGCACCCCGCTTCATCGATCCTGTTGTCGAAACAAGTGGCCCGACGACTTTTCCCGCGAAGATTCCCGCCTCCTGACTGCTGCGACGGACTGCTGCCCTGACTGTAGACCTGTTTTGGCGCCTGGCATAGACCTTGGTACAGCGAGACGATTGACGGGCCGTCCTGGTGACGCCATCGATCTTTGAGTTAAGTATTTGTGGGTCGCTCCCAGAGTCCTTAGTTGTGGGTGCTTAGTTGTTGCATGGTTCCATTGCATTTGTGGTTCTTAGTACTTGGTTCTTTGTTGTGATATTTGACGTCTGCAGTCGCCAAAAACCGAGAGTTTTTGCTCTTTGCAGGGACATTGTTAATCCTATAACCCTTGAAGTTTGTGAAACTCGGCTAGTGTGCGAGATGCCTGGCCGTGGTACTTTGTTCAGTTGTTTTAGAAAATGTGGTGCGGATTCCCGACTGGAGGACTCGTGTCCGATACCTCCGGCTGGAACTCCAACTTACGAGTTATATAGCAAACACAGGTTCGGACCAATTATATTCAACGAGTGCTGGATTCGCTATACTAAAAAGGATGGTGTCCTTAGTTGGCCACCTCATGGTAGTTTTGAGACTCCGATTCTAGACAATCTTGAAGCTAAATTGTTTAAGAGGAAAGCAAGGCCGGCCATGTTTGATTCCTTTCGGTTGTGGCGTAAAGAAGCCAAACAGAAAGAAATCAGACAGATTAAACGAAATCAGAGAGATGGAGTTGTTGCCATGGTAAGAAAAGCAGAGCAGTTTCAGCGAGATAAGGAGGAAAAGGAAAAGGAAGTTTTCGATAGACTACAGCGTATGTCCGTAGATAAATGTTACCCGGCTTTACCGGCGGATACGGATAAGAAGGAGGAATTGGTTGAGGACCCAGTACTGTCCTATCTTTTGAAGTCGCCACCTCCGTACGCACAGGGTACCGCAGTTCCTGTGGTTCCCCCTGTACCTGCTCCTGTACCCGTTCCCCAACCTGTTCCCCAACCTGTACCCGTTCTTCCGACTGTTCCTGCTCCCTTGCCTACTTCCGTTCCTACTGCTCCTCCACTTGTACTTCCCCATTCTCCCGCTGTTCCCGCTGCTCCTGCTGTTCTGGTTACTTCTCCTGTCTCTTCTGCTTTTGGTACCTCTCTTGTTACCCCGTTGGGTTACTCTTTGTCTCCGTCTGTTCGACGTCGTACCCCCTCTGTAGCTGCTAACTTCTTTAATTCTCTCGGACCTATTCTTGAGTCCGCTGGTTCGGACGGTCCTCAAAGACGTAGTCAGCTTCCCGGTAATCGGGAACGTGCTGCACTGTATAATATGGCGATGGCTTGGATGAAATACCCCATTAGGAATCCTCCACGTTCAGTGCTGGATACGTTTTGTCAATTCAATATACCGACGCAAAGATACGTTTTTGAAGAAATGTGTAAGGTTTTACGTGACCAAATATCGGCTGATGCATCCGACGATGTATTGACTGCTTTGACTAATCTGCAGCTCCAGTTTTCGAGCGGAATGATAGTAGACTCTAATGTTTGACGCGCTGTTGAGCAATTATTGTCTTTTCGTCCTTCTACGATGCCTCGAGCATTGTTTGTGGAGGACATTGAGGGACCGCTTGCAGCGCCTGGTCAGTATCCCATGCGTGAAGTTCCACCGGTGTGGATGCCCGGTGATGCTACTCAAAATCCTGCAGTCTTGCCGCACTTTCGGAGGGTGTGGATTCATCTCCCTTGGAAACGATCGGAAGTTCTGCAAGTGAAGCAATGATGGTTCCGCATGCAGTTGACACTCTCTTGAATCGTACGAAAACTCAGCACTTGACGAGTGCAAGGTTGTCTGGGTACGAGTTGACGCTTTTGGCAAGTCACATTCAGATAAAACGTTGTAATGTCCTGAACCCGGCGACTTTGTTGCCAATTAGCATGGAGTCAGATGAAGTAACACCTCACGACTGTTATTTACGGACTGAGGAGGAAACAAAAGGTCGCGTGGACCTTAAAAACACTCCTTTGGAAGATCCCGATGGGACCTTGTATGTGGATGGTTCATGTTTTAAATTGCCGAATGGTGATGTGACGACTGCGTATGCTGTGGTAACTTTGAATACTGTTGTGGAAGCTGCGAGATTGAATCAGAATTCTGCCCAAGCTGCAGAGCTGATCGCTTTGACTAGAGCGTGTGTGTTGTCGAAAGGGAAACGGGTGAATGTGTTTACCGACAGCCAATACACTTTTGGCGTTGCGCATAGTTTTGGACGGTTGTGGAGAGAGAGAGGTTTTATGACGTCGCATGGTACGAAGATTCAGCATGGACAGCTTGTGAACGATCTTTTGGATGCACTTACGTTGCCTAAGCAGGTGGCGATTGTCAAATGTAGTGCGCATCGTAAGGTGACGGATGATGTTGGTCGTGGTAATGCGTTTGCGGATGAGACTGCTAAGGAGACTGCCCGGAACCTTAGCACCAGAATGTATGTGACGAGTTCGGTTAGGTGGCCTACAGAGACTGGTATGTGTGAGGATACTATCGAGAGTGTGAAAGCGATACAGAATGAGGCCACTGAGACTGAAAAGACGAAGTGGAAAGAGAGTACGGGAAAGTTGGATGCGAATGGGTGTTGGATTGATTTGTCGGAGCATAAGAGATGGATGTTGCCAGATGCGTATGTGCTAGCTGTTGTGACAATGGCACACGGGTTAGCACATATTAGCGCGAAAGGTATTTGTAAGTTGTTATCCCCCGTATGGAAGAATGATGGTATCACGAAGTGTGCTGAGAGATTGGTGAAGAACTGTATGATATGTATGATGTACAACCCTGGAAAAGGAACCCCTACACCTCCTGGCCATTTTGCTCCCCCTTCATGTCCCTTTGAGGTGATCCAGCTAGACTTCATCCATATGGAGCGATGCAATAACCTGAAATACGTTTTAGTTGTGGTTTGCGCATTCTCCCGATGGATCGAAGCCTACCCCCTCAAAGATAATACTGCTCTGTCCACTGTGAAAATCCTACTAAAGGAATACTTTCCTCGGTATGGAATGCCGCGGATTGTATGGTCTGATAACGGAAGTGAGTTTGTGGGGAGTGTGATGAAGAGTGTGTGTAAGGGCCTTGGAATTACTCAGAAATTCCACAGCGACAATCATCCCCAGTCAGCAGGTTTGGTTGAAGGGTACAATGGCACCCTCAAACTGAAATTAGCGAAGATTCAGGCTACGACTGGTCTTTCGTGGCCTGACGCTTTGCCTCTAGCTCTGTTGTCAACAAGGGCGACCGTACACTCCCGAGTAGGGCTCAGTCCCTATGAAATAGTGTTCGGCCGTCCTGCGAATGTTTGGGGGGTCCCTAGACCGAGTGTGTTTTCTGATCTTGAGTACCCGATGTTGATTGATTATCTTCATGATCTGACTGCTAAACTGAGGTTAATTCACCAACAGGTCTTTGAAGCACTGCCGACACAGACGGAGGGTCCAGGCCACCAGCTCCAGCCCGGAGACTGGGTGGTGACGAGGAATTTTGGAAGAAAACGCAATCTCGAACCTCGCTTTACTGGACCCTACCAAGTCCTCCTTGCCACGAGAACTGCTGTCCGTTTGGAAGGCCGAAAGAATTGGGTGCATGCCACCCATACCAAGAAGGCACCTATACCCTTATCAGCGGACTCGTGGGTGAGGAAGGGCATTGCTTTGTCTGAAACTGAAAGATTGCAGACCTTCGTACCTTTTAGCGACGCTCAGCCTGTCGGAGAATCCTCAGTGCAGCAGAACGACATTGTTGAACATTTGCCACCACAAAACTCAAGATCTGAACAATTGACTGATCAACAGAACTCTGTTCCCTCATCGGATCCATTGTTTGACGAACAGACACGTCCTGGGAGAAGCCGATACTTTTTGCGATCTAATACCAAGGACAAATAAAAAGTTTGCTTTTGTCCCTCGACATCTACGTTACCCCATTGCCACGATCAGTCTCAACACTCGTACAACTGTGATTTTGTAAATATTGAGTTTTTTCCATATATGTGTTTTTGCTTCCACAACTGAGAGACTTTGTACATATTTTGTGAATTAGGATACCTTGCATCCGGGTGTACCGTAGGGCCGCGCGTGTACTTCCTTCTGGTTAGTAGGTCTTGACACTAGGTCGGAGACCGTCGGTTCCTGGGAACTCCTGGGGATTGACTACTGCTACACAGAAAGAAGTGCGTCAAGAAACGTTGCGGACGGTTTTAGAGGATGGCGTTTTCAAAGCGGATGGACTTTGAAAAAGCTCAGGCGCCAAGATTCAAACTGCAACAAATTACTCGTACAAAACGCTTTATGTTTCAGGTGTTCCTTCTGTTTCTAACTGTTTCCTCGTTATTGGCGGGTGGGGTATATTATATGATACAGTACTTCCTACCTTCTGCCATACCTACTCCTACTTCTGAACCTAAACTTACCACCACTGTGTCCCCTCATTCCTTCCATATCCTACCCCAACACGAGCAGGTTAGACGTGCGGAATTCAGAAATAATTCCTTCATTCAGCTCCTTCATCAGCATCAGTTAGTGGTTAACACTACCAATTGTTGGGTGTGTGGGTTAATGCCACATACCACGGATAAGGGAATTCCATATCTGGTCCTTCCTTATAGTTCCCAGGGTTCAGCTCGAGCATTTCAAACAATGTTTCGAAGTGCACTAGATTCCTACCCCAATCGAGAGCCACGTCCTTCCCACTTTGGTCCTGGTCCGTACCACAAGCCTTTGGCCATAGCGATCGCTGATTTAGATAGGGATATCTATGAGCCGTCGCTCATCCCAGAGGAGGAGGTGCGAGCCTATAGGGACCTGAGTGAGGCTGAGTATAGTGTGCTCGTGGGTGAAAGACAGCTTAGAAGCTCGTCTCCGATATGGATCGTACCCCACCTTGGTAATTTCTGTCTAAAAGGTCGTGGCCGAAGACCGAGAGCTCATCTTGGAGAGAGTGCTTGCTCCGAGACGTATGTCTTACCGATGCTCTCGTCCCCTGTGTTTCTGACTGCCAAGGGTACGTACTTCGTCTGTCATGATCGTGTGTATACGTGGTTGCCCTCTGACTTTGCGGGCACATGTTATATTGCAAATTTGTTGCCTCCGACGTTCACCGGTGATGCAGAGTACCACAAGACTAGAATTGTGAGGGGCTTGATTAGCGAAGAGGACACTGCCGGTCAAGAGGCAGGAGACTTTTTCAAAGGTTTCTTTCCGTTTTGGGGACCTATGGTCAATAGTAGGAACCTGAGACAGTTGACCCGAGTGGTGGAATCGACAGCTAATATCACTGCCAGTGCCCTTGGTAATATCACAGCAGAACTTCAGGCGGATAGGCTCATGACGTTACAAAACCGTATGGTTTTAGACGTTGTTTTAGCAGATCGAGGTGGAGTATGTAAGGTGATCCATTCGAGCTGCTGTATTTTCATTCCAGATAACGCTCCGACTGTCTATCAAGCCATTTCAAAGTTGCATAAGATCTCTGAGTCCATACACGTGGACGTAGGGGATTGGACGCTACTTGGATGGTTTTGGGGCCTGATGTCGACTTGGGGTTGGAAGATTCTGATGATCATCGGGGTTGTTGTAGCGTTTCTGTTCACGTGTTGTCTTTGTGTGCAGTGTGGTCCTGCCTTATGTGGCCTCTGTGCTACAACGTGTATAAGACAGCCGCCTGTTACCAAAGGAACTCGGATGGATAGAATTATGCTGCAGCAACATCTGGATGGTTTGATGAATATCGAATATGATTCCGACTAGTGCTTGCCTACATGAGGGCAAAAGGAGCGTCTGAGGTTCCGTGACGATCGTAAGTGGTGTTTTCGACTCGTACGAATATGGTCGAGTCTGGTATCTATGAACCGCAAATGACGAGTTTAGTGGGTGTACGCATTTTCGCTGTGCTAACCTAAACCGTTCGTTTGTTTCGTGGGTTTCTACATCCGAGCCCACGGGTTCCATCTTAGATGCGGCATCCATTTTGTCTCTTGCCCTCAAGTAGCCAGCGAACGGACGCTGTCCGCTTCGCGACCCTGGGATTCCCAAACTCTTGCGGAAGACACGTTTCCTTCGAAAGTGTCTTTATGATGAGGGAGATGATACTGTAAGGCAGATGGCCCCGTTCGAGGCTCTTCTGGCCGTGCCGGTCTATTGTCTTAGCCGTGCATCTCATTAGGCACGTCCCTTTGATGCCTGCAGCTCGTGTTTCCCGATACCACCACTTTTACACCCTTTCCGATCTCCCCACTGTTTCTGCCTTCCTCTGCACCTGTCTCTGTTCCTTCTTCGATCTGTTTACTGCTGATTGGAATGTACTAATGGTGGGAAGATGGGTTTTTACAGTTGGGAACCACCAAACGTTTCCGTACTTATGTTTCGGGCCCTGAATACATGAAAGCAACCCCTTCTGGTGTTTACGATGAGAACCGAGTTGTAACTTTTGTGTACCATGTTAGCCTATGAGAGAAAACTGTATAAAAGGAGCGACCCACAGTAGCAATTTGAATCAGGCTCCGTGAACCTACATGTGATGTACTTCTCGTGACTTCTGTGTTCCCTGCAGTAATAAACCTCGAATCTTTGACGCCGAAGGAAGTGTCCCGTGTCTCTGTCATTTGTACGCCGGAACAGGTTATCCACGAAGGTTTCAGGTGTTGTCCCCTGGCACCGCTGGGTCTTAGAAAAACCCAGTCCTTCACTACACTATCCAACGCTTTCCCTACTGTTGCACTCTCTGGCGTGGGAATAGTAATTTTTACCTCTACGCTATCCAACGCCTTATCTACTGTTGCACTCTCTGGAGTGGGAATAGTAATTTTACACTTCTGCTATCCTACGATAATAATATTGGATATTTTTTAATTATATTATGTTACTATATATATATATGTTTTAACAAATATGTTTGTAAAACATTTTTTTTATAACTTTAAGTAATTATTTAATTATTATAAGTTAATTTAAGTATTTTGAAGTATATTTTAGTAAATAATTTTTAATTTTTTTTTAATTTAACATTGTTTTTACTAAAGTCGATATTTTTACAAACTATATTTTAGTAAACGATATTTTTTACTCTATATTTTTGTACTTACCTGTTTGTAGATACAAAGTCGATATTCTGTCTGTCGATATTTTGTCGCCGATATTTTAGGTAGTCGATATTATGTCCCTCGATATTATGTCAGTGATCCATGAGAAAAACATAAACTTTACCTGAGACATTGAGCATGTCATCGATCCTTCCAGTGATCCAGAAATATCCATCCTTGTCCCTTCTGCATCCTGAGTGTTAAACAGAATAAAATGTAAACGTTACCAAATGGACCAGAAATCACCCATTCATGGACATAACGTCTTAAGCTAAATTAAAGTAGCATCAGAACTGCCAAGATGTAAACCCGTTCTGCTCAAGGAAGCAGCACCTAGAACAAGCTCATTCTCATTTATGTAACAGGTAATCACACATTGTCGTAAATGTATCTGTTGCATTTAAATGTATTAGCAAGATGATTAGATATGTAACTTGGAGCCTAGCACCTTCTGCTGGGTTATGACATAGTATATATATAATGTCAAGGGATTTGGAATACTATACTGACAGTTGCTAACTAGATCTTGCCATGGCTAGTCGTACGTCTTAAATGCAACTTAATTAAAACGTAATTAAGTACATTTACGCAGTGTGGACTTTCAAATGGCGATGAAGATGGGAGACACCCCTTCCAAGACCAACCCTAACTGATGTTTGAAAGGCTAGAAGCTGTATCATGAAGCTGCAAGCTGGACGTTTAAGTGAAGTTACTGTGGAAACGGATGATTTTGCGGCGTTAACGTCTGAAGTAGGTGTCTGGTGGGCAAGTATCTCGGCAGACGCAGTGACTTGTGCAAAAGAAAAGAAATAATGTGGAGAGAGCGTCTGTCTTTATTTTAAGGCGAGTTTAAAAGCGGCGTGTGAGGTGTGCGAGCACAGAAGACGCGACTATGACAGCGCATAAAGGGCCATGCGCAGTGAGATACACTGAGAAGGAGCGCATGATAGGCCAAGCACAGAGGGAAGCGTGGAGGCAGTGCAAGGTGTCTGGAGCACGTTGCGTGTAAGCATCAAGAAGCATGAGGCAGTCAGCGCAGGAAGAATCGGATGCACGTGAGGCGCGCAACCTTGTTTGGTGAGGTAACGGTGACACGCACACCACAAGGAAAATACTGCGTGTCCAGAGGGAGCGTGTCAGCAGTACGGTGGCACGCACACCTTAGGAAGTCAATTCTTGCTGTAACGGTGACACGCTCACCACTAGAGAGGTGCAGTGTGTCCAGGCAGCGTATTTTTAAAATGACGGTGACACGCACACCTTGAGAAGCATTATACCAGCAAGAGAGTGGTATAAGTAAAAGAGACTACAAGGTAGTTAAAAAAAAAAAATCTTTAAGGATAGAACAAAGGGCATTAAAACATTTAAATTACAGTGGCAGCGCGGTGTAGTGTGGCCATGCTGTTCATGTTGTAACCGGGAAGGGCCTAAGTACCATGAGTGGTACAGTTAGGAGGTCTAGTCACATGTGGCATATGTGATTCTGTTGGCCAAACAGAGGGGGAGGTATTTTGGGGGGCCTATCAGAGTGGGGCATTTACCATTAAACACTAGACTGAAATCCTGTGAGAGAGAACATAAATTCAGCTTCCATTTTTAACAAGACAATGGTGGCTACATTTGTTGTTTTGATTTATTGTGTTCCCTGTGACAATGGCGACTACATTTGTTGTATTAGCACTGTGATATTTGTGAGGTTTAAAGTGTTAGTCGTGCATTCTATGCATCTCCACCTGTTTTCCTAGCTGCCCCAGCGTGTCCGATTTTGCAGTGGGAGGATTGGCGGGAAGCTTTTCAAATGTATTTAGAGGCTTTAGGAGGTGTCATTTTCTTTACTAAGTGGAAATTGGCACTGTTGAAGTATAGATTGGGAGTAGAAGGAAGGTGTTAAAAACGCTGCCATGTGTTAATAACAATGTAGAAGGTGATGGGGAATCAGATGAGACAGGTGAGGAGAATGAAAGTGATGTATATACTATGGCAATGGATGCGCTGGAAGTGCATATGGGAAGAAAGTCATTGTGGTTGGATTGGATTGTATTGTAATTGCATTTATATAGCGCTTACTACCCCTGATGAGGCGTCAAAGTGCTTTTTCGGCGAGTAGCACGCTACTCCGGGACCCATAGAGGATTAGTGTTGAATTAGTATAGTGAAACATGCAAGCACATTTTAAGTGGTGGATAGGTTAGTCAGTTATTTGGATTTGGAATGATAGCAGAAGGATAGAGGAGGAAAAGGTTTGTATTTACATAGCGATTGTTACCCCTGATGGGGTGTTGAAGCGCGCTACTCCGGAAGCCCATAAAGGATTAGTGTTGAAATAATATGGTGAAATATGAAAGTAATTTCAGTGGTGGATATTAGTCAGTTATTTGGAGTGAGAAGGATAGCGGAGGGATAAAAGGGGAAGAAAGGTTTGCATTCATATAGCACTTGTACCCCGATGGGTGTTGAAGCGCTTTTCTGGCGAGTAGCATGCCACTCCGGAACCCATAAAGGATTAGTGTTGAAAATTAGTATAGTGAAATATTAAGTAATTTGAGTAGTGGATATGTTATTCAGTTATTTGGGTAGAGAAGGGTAGGTGGCGGGAAAGAGGTTTGTATTTATATAGCACTTGCTACCCCTGATGGTGTTTTGAAGCACAAGTAGCACGCTACTCTGGAACCCATCAGGATTGGTGTTCAATTAGTATGGTGAAACATGAAAGTAATTTTAGTGGTGGATATGTTAGTCAGTTATTTGGATTGAGAAGGGTTGGGGAGGGGTCAAAAAAGGAAAAGGTTTGCATTTATATAGCGCTTGCTACCCCTGATGGGGTGTTGAGACGCTTTATTGGCAAGTAGCACGCTACTTTGGAACCCATAAAGGATTAGTGGTGAATTAGTATAGTTGAATATGGAATTTGAGAAGTGAACATGTTAGTCTGTTATTTTGATTGAAAAGGATAGTGGAGGGATAAAAGAGTAAAGGATTTATTTTTTATTTATTTAGGTTTTAGAAGTAGGAGGAGGCTTTTGGATGAGTAAAGAGGAGTTTTGGAGGAAAGGAGTCAGAGGGAAGAGTTTAGAAAGGTTTGTTTTAGGGGATCGGTATAGTAAAAGAGATGTCAGATGATGCAAGTAGGGGTAGAGTAGGAGAGAGTCTAGAAAGGGTTATTTTGGGGATCGTAGTAGTGGTATGGGGTTTGGGATAAATGAGAGAATGGATGTAGAGGATATATTGATAGAGGTATAGGTATAGGGTAGGAGATAGCGTAGTGCATTGGAAAGAGTAGTAGAAAGA
Source organism: Lissotriton vulgaris (assembly GCF_964263255.1). NCBI lineage: Eukaryota > Metazoa > Chordata > Amphibia > Caudata > Salamandridae > Lissotriton > Lissotriton vulgaris. The sequence goes on along the minus strand of NC_141691.1, from coordinate 676,068,496 downwards.
AGTTTGAGACGAGTCAGAAGGTTGGGCAAGAAGATATATTGAGAGAAGTATAGGCTGAGAAATAGGGTAGTGCATTGGAAATGCTAAATTAGAAGAAAGTGATAAAATATATAGATCCATAAGTACATTGAAAGTATATAGATACATAAAGGAGTATATGTAAATTATAGATATTGATAGAGGCACAGGATGAGAAGTAGAAGAAAGAGGATGGGATCTAGCAAGTTTAATGATGACAGCATGTTTGACCGATCAAATTTCTTTTTTTTGTGTCACATGGGGTGCGCGACTGCTACGCAGTGCCACCACGTACCGAACGCGATTCCGTTTAGAAAAAAAGGTTTTGCATCTCATCAATATTTGCTTGTATGTTATAATATTTCATTTACAAATAACTGTACCTCGTCATGTAAAAAAAAGTTAGACTTGCGTCCTGTACACAAATCCAGAAGTTGCAATCTATGTGGACATACAGCGACCCCTGAAATTAATATATATATTTTTTTAATAACTATTATTTATTAATATACAAGTTTAGTAACTATCTTAACAGATCTCTTACCTTAAATTTAATAATATTATTGTCTATATATATAAAAAATATATAAGTGAAAAAGTGAAAAATAACGCGGAAGACGCGTTTAGTACGCGGACCCAGAGCTAAGGCCTGGCAATGTACAGGGATTCGCGTCATTTTAATAAAAAAAAATATTCTAATTAAAAAATAAATACATTTAAACATCATTTAAAAAAAAAAAAATATATATATATATATATATATATATATATATATATATTACCTACTGGCGATAGCCAGTAGGTATATATAGTTAGGATTAGCTACCATAGGAAATCCGCAACATTCTATTGGGAATAACTTTGGCGCCGGTTGAGGAATTTGCGTATAATTTTCCAAAATTTTGGCCAGCTCCGCTCCGCTCCTTCCCTGAAAGTTTCGGGGGGATTCGTGAAGTGGGGGCTGAGAAAAAAGGGGTCCCAAAACGTGTTTTCCCCATGTTAATTTCCATAGGACGGTCTGACAAGTCTACAGCCCGAACCGCTGAACGGAATAACGCCAAACTTTGCAAAATTGTAGGGACTGGTACGCAGATGTGCCTTTGCTATGTTTGGTGAAAATTGCTCCAGTGATTTTTATGAAAATTAACTTCAAAAACACATATATATCTGGGCGGAGCCTAACCACACATCTGATCTGATTGGCTGTCAGCACTTCATCCAAGAAGTGTTGGCAGCCTTCTTGGGACCAATATACATGATAGCACCTCATCAAAAAGCATTGTAGTTTAGGACTTTATTTACATTATAAATCATTTGTTGATGGTACCATACCCATTCTAGGAATTGTGGTGTGTTCTAAGGTGATTATACCATGTGAAAACGCCTTCTGCTGTGATATCATGAATCATGTTTGAAAGAAAACTAGTATCTCATGCTTTTCCCACAGTGGTTTGGAAGGGGATCTATAAGCTAAACTGAAAGCATATTTTCTGTAAATTCACATTATCTTTCTCAGTCATGTGAGAATGAAGTCTGACATTCTCAGTAAAACATGTACATCCAACAAGGACAGAGACTGTCAGTTGATTCCTTTGTGTTCTACTGCAGCCTCCTAGAGTGTTCTAATGAACAACTAGAGCACTAACTGTCCTACTTATTACAAAGGTATAGCACACCTGAAGCCATCTTGATTGGAATAAAGTGGTAACTCTTAAAACATTTAATTTAAAAAAAGAACAAAATGAGGGGGTATATTTTGCCATAGAAAGTATGATTGGTGCTGCAGAAAGAAAAATTAGGGCACATTTTGAGTGACTTCTCAAATCCTCTTCTACATCATTAAAAAATTCTGACATGCAGTCTCCCAAGATGGCCACCAGAGACAAAAGAGCCTAAATGTAGCCCAAATATCACCCAGATGTAGCCCAAGTATAGCCCACTGACAGAATGTCCCAGAGTGTTCTAAAGAACAACTAGAGCGCTAACAGTCTTACTTATGACAAAAGTATGGCACACCAGAAGCCATCTTGATTGGAATGAAGTGGTAAGTCTGAAAACATTTAATTTAAAAAGGAACAAAATGAGGTGGCTCGTTTTGCCATAGAAAGTATGATTAGTGCTTCAGAAAGAAAAATTAGGGCACACTTTGAGTGACTTCTCAAATCCTCTTCTATTTCATTAAAAAAATTCTGACATGCAGTCTCCCAAGATGGCCACCAGAGACAAAAGAGCCTAAATGTAGCCCAAATATCACCCAGATGTAGCCCAAGTATAGCCCAATGACAGAATGTCCCAGAGTGTTCTAAAGAACAACTAGAGCGCTAACAGTCTTACTTATGACAAAAGTATGGCACACCAGAAGCCATCTTGATTGGAATGAAGTGGTAAGTTTGAAAACATTTAATTTAAAAAGGAACAAAATGAGGGGGTTCGTTTTGCCATAGAAAGTATGATTAGCGCTTCAGAAAGAAAAATTAGGGCACATTTTGAGTGACTTCTCAAATCCTCTTCTATTTCATTAAAATAATTCTGACATGCAGAAACATGCACTTTGAATACCAGCAGCTGACTTCCCTGGTGAGCAGTAGCTTTACTACAGTGATCTAATGAGCAACTAGAGTGCTAACATTCAACATTTATGGCAAATGTGTGACACATCTGAATGCCTTCTTTTTAAAAAAAAAACTATTACAAGCCGTAGGATAATAAGAAAAATACAATGGTACATTAATTTCTTCATGATTAAACATACATTGGGCAAAAATTTACAATATCCAAGAGACAGCTCTAGACAATAAAATGCCACAGCGATAATACAAGAGAAAAAAAAACTGCAATAATGCACAGCTGGCCATATCGATATAGAAGTACTAGTTGAAGAACAACTGATATTATGCTTCAAAATTTTAAACCTATCAAAATATTAGTTTCAAAACGTCTTAAATTACCTAATATGTAAACAACCGGTAATAAGCAGCATCAAGATTATTATTATTATACCGTTCATAAAGTGCTAGTGCAAAAATGGAAAGACTGACGCTTTAAAACCACAAAAAAAAACAGCATTAATATAGTTCTGAAAGTGCTAGTGTTATTACGTGCAAAATTTGGCATATATAAAGTGACTAATGCAATAAAGTGCCGATGTATAATATCACAAATAGTAATACATTTCATGAAGTGTAGATATAATGACCTACAAACATTTTTTTGACTAATATATATGATAAAAGTGCTTAGCAATTTGATATAGCACGACAAATGGATACTGTATTTCCTCAATTGCAAATGTAATACCATCTTACAATTAATTAAAATACAATATAAATTTGGCCTATATAAAGTGACTTATGCAATAAAGTGCCAATGTATAATAGCACAAATAATAATACCATCTTGCAATTAACTAAAGTATAACAATCACCTTCCTTTTAACAGTTCAAGCATGTTAAAATAGTTCCAATTCCTTTCAAAACTTGCAATCGCACCCACTCTACCTGCATAGGCTCTCTCAAAATTATATGTTCTTCTCATTTTATTGACCCATTTAACATGACAAGGACTCACCATAGATTTCCAATGTTGCAAGATCAGGGACCGTGCCACAGCAGTGGAAATAAAAATAAAAACTTCTTCAGATTCATTGAACCTGTTCCTTTCTTTAGCAATGCCAAAAAGAGTCACTTCTGCTTCTGGAAGAAGAGTTTTCCCAGTTGCAATCTCCAAATCTGCGAAAATCTCCTTCCAGAAGGGCTCTAACTTTGGGCATGAAAAAAAAATATGATACCAACCACCCTGTCCCCTGGTTTTGCATCTAAAACATTTATTCTCACATTCAGGGAACATTTTCTGTAGGGCCTCCGGGATATAATATGCCAACCAGCGAGAAAGAAAGGACATTCTCTTATAGTTAGCTGCTCGAAGTGCTATGTTTCCTAAATAACATATTGTCTTTATCTGACAATTCACACTGTAATGTAAGACTTATTTTCTCCAAGTGTTTAGTTATTATAGTAGATGATCCAGAAGGGAGTAACTTTTTATACCAGAATCCAATACCCTTATGTTTCTCCCCATATAACGCTGTTAACAAAGCATTGGGTGTTGTATCTAGACTTCCTACTTCTTTCCTTATAAAATATATCAATTGCAAATATTGGAAAAACATGAGCCGCCTCGGATGCGTTCTGTCTCTAACCATTTGCCAGCTCATTATCGTATTTTGAGTGAGAAGGTGCCTTATTTCACCAAATCCGGCCAATTCCCATTCTGTCAGATGATTTGAAGAAATCCTAAGACCCAATTTAGTACATTCTGACAGTTTCAAATAAATGGATCCATCTGAGCCGTGTTTTTCGAATAAAAGCCGTAATCTCGATGAATACCCCACCAGTGTCTTATATCGTGTTCTCTTTGGAAGCTTTGCAGTTTTTAAGAAAATAAACATTTGAGAGCCTAATTCCTCAAGCATTCTATTTAGAAAAAAGTTGTCTCTTGTCTGTCTAGCCTTTAATAATCCTGCCATTATATCGAAAAAAGCTGCTTCGTAATATGTATTAAAATGGGGAAGAGCAAGCCCGCCTTGGTTAACAGGAAATTGTATCACCGCGAGTTTGACTCTGTTGGCCTTTTTGTTCCAAATAAATCTTCTCATCATAGATTCTAGTTCCTTAAAAAAGGCCATATTGACTTTGATTGGAATGTTACTAAACAAAAATAGAAGCAGAGGTAATATGTTCATCTTAATCAAAGCCACTCTGCCAATCAATGATAAGGGCAGTATATCCCATTGTTCTAAAAGGCTCTTGATTTTATTCTTTGTTTTTATGTAATTCAATTGAAAAAGTTCTTGATAGTCTCTGGTCACATATATCCCTAAATATCTTATTGGGTCCCTTTTTTCTGCTTGGAACTGAAGATCTAGTGGAAGAAAATCTAAATTTGAATTTAAAATAAGAACTTCCGTTTTTTTCTCGTTGATTTTATAGCCCCCAATCTTTTCATATTCCTGAAGCTCTTTCATAAGATATAAAATATTTTCTTTATCAGGAGCCATATAAAGGATAATGTCGTCGGCGAATAATTTTAACTTCGACATTCCTGCAATTGGGGAAAATATTGCATCATTATTTCTTATTTTTATTACCAGGGGTTCGATAAAAAAGGAGAAAAGCAGGGGTGATAAGGGACAACCTTGCCTTGTGCCCCGATTTATTTTAATCTTCCCTGCTTGCTTGGCATTTATTATCACCTGGGCTGATGCCCCCTCATAAATATTTTGTAGCATGCTAATAATAGGGGCGGGGAATCCAAAATAACCGAGGGAAAAAAATAACGTTGACCAGTTGACTAAATCAAATGCTTTTTCTGCATCAATCATAAGAATGCATGCAGAAATTGAATTAATATTAAAATAATCTATCGCCTGTATTAAATATTCTGTGTTGGCAGCCATACAACGACCGGCTATAAAACCCGTTTGGTCTTGATGTATTACCTCCTGGGCAGCCAACACGAATCTTTGAGCCCAAATTTTCATAAAAACCTTATAGTCAGAGTTTAATAGACTAATTGGTCTATAGGAATTTACGTCCTCCGGATTCTTACCTTTCTTAACAAAACGAATAATTGTGGACTCTTTAAACTCTGAGGGAACCCTACCACCTAATCTGATATAATTAAATAAATTTTTCAAGGGATCTACCAATTCCTTCATAAAAACCTTATCGAATTCGATTGGGAATCCATCTATCCCTGAAGCCTTTGCTCCCGCTGTGGCTTTTATACTATTCTGGATTTCCAGATGACTTATATCCCAGCCTATTTGATCAGATCTAAAATTGGAAATTTTGGGGATATTCAAATTATCAAAATATTCCCTGATCAAATTTTCCTCCACTTGAATATCAGTAGAATATATTCTCTCGTAATGATCAAGGAATATTTTCGCAATTCCCTCACTGCAAGTATCTATTCCACCTGATGGATCTTGGATTTTTAAAATGATGGAAGGCTCTTGTTTTTTCCTGATCGAATTTGGCAGCAGCTTACCCATGAGTTGACGGTCTTCATATAGCTTTTGTTGAAAGGCTTTTGAGCTATTTATCTCTTCAAGGATGAAGAAGTCCCTAAGCGATGTTTTAGCTTGCTCCCAGTTATTAGGTTTTTGATTCAGTTTCAATGCGTACTCATTCTCAGCAGCACACTGAAGGGCAGATATTTTATTTTTTCGATCCTTTGCTTTATTGCAAGAAAATGCTATAATCTGTCCCCGGGCTGCTGCTTTGAATGCCCCCCATACTGCAAAAGGCTCTGCTGAGTTCTTATTTACTAGAAAAAAATCCTTTATCCATTCTTTGAAACCCTCAACCCATGTTATGTTCTGTAAAAGGGTACGATCCAACTGCCACCTAGATCGTTCCCCTGTCGAACCCTCTAGTATTAGTTCCACCTCAATCCTCCCATGACCTGAAAAGGGATTGCAGCCTATCAATGCGTTGGAAATTTGAAGCGATCTAGAGGATAAAAAGAAATCTATTCTAGAGGCTGTATGGAATCTATTCGAATAGCATGTGTAGGATTCTAAATTGGGATTTAGGGAGCGCTAGGAGTCCCGCAATTGATATTCTGACATAAAAGCCTCTAACACCCCTTTAGTCTTTGGTTTTAGTTGTTTCTTATTCTTGTTAGAGGTATCCCTCTTTAAATCCTGGATGTAATTGAAATCACCTCCTACTAAAATTTGCCCAGCAATGCCCCTTAGTATTTCACTAATTTCAGTCAGGGCCAAGGTGTCATAAAAAATTGGGCCATAATAATTTACAAAGTTGTATACCTTTCCCAACAATTTTACTGCGACCCAAAGCCATCTACCTTTAGAGTCTCTTTGCATTTGCAAAATTTCCCAGGGTAAATTCCTTGAGAAATAAATTGCGACACCCCTCTGAGCAACCCCAGCTGAGGAAAAAAACCCATAGGAGAAGTATCTAGGTAGAAACAACCTTGGAGAGTTCGATTTCAGGTGCGTCTCCTGGAGAAAGACTACATGGGGTTTAAAGGCAATTGCCCATTTCAAAAGGGCTCCGTATGTCTGTATATTTAGCAGCCCATTCGCATTAATGGACAGGATATTACATAAGTCATGACCCATTAACGAAGCTATGAATTTCTAAACCTTTTCTGTACCAACCAATGTTAGGAATAGAAAACCTACTGAACTTGTATTTTTTACTGCTTTCACCCCCCCACTCAGAACCCCCCCAGGAGTGTGGGAGACCCCTTCCCGTCCACACTGCCCACATCCCACCCCTTCTTCTTCTTCGGGTGTCTTCTTGTTACACCCTGGTGTGACCCTTGACCCAGGAACACCCGCCTGAATTTTTCCTTTTGGCTAAACAAAAGGAGGGAAGAAATCCCCCCTTATTGCGCACTCTTTTTTTTTTTTTTGAGGGAAGGATGACTGCAGAGATCCACGCCTCTGCCTAGTCTCCTGACTCGTGACCCATGACCCCGCCTCCGTAATGGCGATTGCGTTCTGGAGACGCTGAGACGCTGACGGACTGCTGGCGGACTGCAGATACTGGAGAACCGGGAGCCTCGAGCTTTAAGAAAACACAGAATCACCTGTGTGGCGCGGCGCAGCACTGCACACAGCACTGCGCGGTGAAATTTGGAGATCGGAAAACGGGAGGAAATGTGCCGGGAACTGTGCCGGGAGAGATGCTGCCGCTGATTTTGTCTGCCTGCCATTCGGGAGTTCGGTTCGTGCTTAGACATGCCGCTCGTCTGATTCCTTTGAGGTGAGCGAGTGCGTGTCCTTATCAGCGGGTCTGAAACGGAGCTTTTAAACAGATGCCTGGTGGGCGCATCCTTGGCAGCGGGCAGACGCGGTGCAGATTCAGAGCTTGTTGAGCAAAGAAAGGCTGCACTGGCTGACTGTTTTTCCATGGAAGGAGGAGGTGCAACTTGGAGGGGTGGCTCCCAGGTGTAGCTAATAGAGTTTGGCTTACTAGGGGTGATTAGTGTACCCTTAAAAATTGTTGGGTTATCTTTTGGACTCTCCTGGACTTCTGGACTCTGCGGTGCTGAGTGAAGACGCTCTGAGACTGGGAAAAAAAAACGAACTTCAAAAAAAAAAAGAGGAAAAAAAAGGGAAAAAAAGGGAGAGTGTACTTCTCTAAAAATGGGCAAACCTTTGAAGGATTATGATGCAGTTAAACTCAGCAAAGTGGAAGCAGCTGCTCATCAGAAGGCCAAAACTCGCCTTGCTCCGGCTAAAAAAGTTGCGCGCAAATCTGCTAGTGAGAAAAATAAAGACACCAATACGGAGGGGGTAGGGAGTCCTGTAGCTGATGATACAACACCTGAATCTTCAGATGGTGAGCCGCCCTCCTCCTCTACCCCCCTACAGCATAAAGAACAGCATATAGATCAGCAAGAAGCAGCAACGGGGGAGGACAAGACAAATGATACTAATGCAGCAGATCTACTTGCACAATCACAGGCGGAAACGGAAGCCCATCCTCAAACTCTTAATCCCTCACCGGCATTGGTAACAACAGCGCCTCAGGTAGTAGAAGAGGGGAGAAACTGTGGGACGGAAGGAAAGGAGGTGAGAGACTTTCCTTTGGTTGCTAAAAGAACAACTCCGAAATCTCTCCTTCCTAATTCTTCACAACTCCTTTCGGTTCCCACCACTTTGGATCCCCCAGACTCTAACGTTCTATCTAAGGGTCCTGACATGACAGTATCTCCACCTCAAACTCAGCTTTCTACAGTAAATGTAGCAAATGAAGTAGTAAGTGATGGGGGGAGTATATATGATACAACTCCCGGGAGTGAAAGAATATTAGGACCCGATTCTAGCCTTCTCGGCAAGGAAGCAAGATCCGAAGTGAAATTCCAGTTAGATATTCGTGAGATGCTTAATCTAATTCTCGATGAGATCCGTGAAATTAAAAATAATCAGCGCACGGAACTTGCTACTATTCACGCCAGAATAGATAAGCTGGAGGAGTTAACACTGGCGCTCCCCAATAGGGTTTTGGAAGCCGAGTCAAGGATCGCTGTCCTGGAAGATCAGATGAATCTGGTATCAGGAGAGACTAAAGAGGCTACAAAGAAGAGGATTACAATGTAGAATAAACTTGAGGAGTTGGAGAACCATTCTCGTAGATCTAACCTGAGGATTGTAGGGGTTCCAGAAGGAACAGAAGGTTCCGACACAGTACAATGGGTTAACTCGTTTATACAGAAAGTAGTTCTACCAGACTTTGAAGGAGACCTAACGATAACAAGAGCCCACAGAGTACCGGCTCAGCGTTTTGCGAACTCTCCATTTCCTAGAACTATCCTACTAAATTTTGCGGATTTCAGGATTAAGGAACGGATACTCTCTAAGGCATATCAACAACGCCAGTTTCCTGTTTCCGAAACTACAAAATGCAGGATTTTTTCGGACATGACAGCAACTGCAGCTAAAAGAAGGAAAGAATTTGTAAAGTTGCTGCAGTTATTTAAAGCTACTGGTGCCCAGGCCTCGATTGCGCAGCAATCAAAGCTGAAGGTTCTTGTTAAGGGAAAATTCTTTCTATTTACTAATTTAGAAGAGACTCAGACTCTTCTTAATGAGATATCTACAAGGGCCTAGGCTTAATGGCATGGTTTAACTGAATGTTAAATAAAATCTGAATGCCTTCTTGATGGAACCAAAGTAAACAAGCATTGAAAATGCAATAGATCTCGCCCTCGTTTAAGTTAAAGCCATTCTGTTTGTAATGAGGTGGCTTTTTAGCTTTGCTTTTATTAGTGTTTTTTAAACTTTCATGTAAATAACATGCATATGTATGCATATATGTATATGTATGCATGCATTTATATTTGTATTTATATAGATATACAGATTATATATGTTTATATATGTATGTATATATATATTCACTGAAAAAAACCATAGGTTTCAGGCCTTATATAGTTAGGAATTAGCATTTAAAAAACCTTTAAAATTCGCTCAAAAAACTATACGTTTTAGGGGTGTTATAGTTAGCTGGACATTTCACTCATACAAAACCATTAAAATTGCTCCTATATAGTTAGTTGTACTAACTATATTTCGCGCACCCGCAATCCACTGCTGATGATGTCACATATTACATCATTCATGACAAGGTCAGTGACATCACTGATGACATCTCAAATAACACCCCTAAAAAGTATAGTTTTTTGAGTGAATTTTAAAGGTTTCAGGGATGTTATAGTTTGTAATTAGCATTTAAAAAACCTTAAAAATTCAATGAAAAAAACTGAGGTTTCAGGGACGTTGCAGTTAGTAATTAGCATTTAAAAAACCTTAGAAATTCACTGAAAAAAACAGAGGTTTCAAGGACGTTATAGTAAGGTATTTGCATTTTAAAGAACTTTAGAAATTCATAGAACAAACCAGAAGTTACTGGGACGTCATAGGTAGGCTGACATTTCACTAGCACAAAACCAGAGAAATTCAGCTGTTATAGTTAGCTGAGCTAACTATAACTCACGCCCCCGCATTGCACTGCTGATGACGTCACATATTACTTCACTCATGATATGGTCAGTGACATCACTGATGACATCTCAAAGGGCCCCCTTCTATAATATCAAAGTGCCCCGGGGGCGCGCAAATGCTTTTAGGGTCTTCTCTGGATTAACTGGACGAGTTTTCACTCAAGGCCATTTAGGAAGCAAAATCTTTGTATCATACTTTTATCTGTTCTGTTTCAGGGCAGAATGATGTGGACAGAGAAGAATTTTCGGTTCAAATCATATTAGAATGAAATACACAGACGCTACCCAGTGCAAGCTTGCTTCAACACAAATTATTTTACATATTTACAACATAAAACTAATTACCTTAATGATCTGCTAAAAAGAAAGGGCAGACTTCAACATCAATGGTCTTTGACTCTGAATCATTTGCTGATCAATATTATTGTAAAAATGTGCAACCTGTTTAAGGATGGGCTGCTGCATGCTTACAGTTGGGACCTGCATGTAATCTGTTTCAGCCCCAGGGCAGGTTCTAGTGTGGCTGCTCCAGACTTTCACTTGCGACCGGCATGTAATATGTTCCAGGACAGGTTTCAGTCTCTTCAGGTAGCCTCTTGTTGAGCACCACAAATATTTTGCACGGGTGCAAGCAGCTACTGAATTTGTTGACCACTATTGAAAGATCCTTCATTAAAAAAGGCCATTGTTGTAGAAAAGCGTATAGAGGATACATCTTGTTATGTTAAGCAGCAGTAAAAGAAAGGGGCAGAGGAAGCTATTGTTCAATTAGTGAATACATTCGATAAGTATAAAAAAGGGAAAAGTAAGTTGAGTAAGATCAATGATGTAAAAAGAGCATGTTATAGATGTAGAATTTTAAAACACATGCCATCATCAGGTTATTGTCCAGCTTTAAAGGCTAAGTATTTCAGATGTAATTTTATCAGGCATCTTTGTACGGTGTGTAACCAAAAGAAAATTGAATATAGAAAAAGTGTCGATTTTGTACAATTTGAACAGAATACAGAAGAAGATATTAAAGTGCTGATGTTTTGTGATATATTGAAATAATCACAGAATGAACAGGTAGAAGTACAAGAAGCGTGCAAAAGTAGGGTAAATATGTTAGAGAATATACAATATTGTCCTGCATGTATGGTAACTGTAAAAGGTGTCATGGTGCAAATGTGGGAGAAGTCATGTTCACGGTATAGGTTAATTGATCAAGATATGTTGTTTTTGAGATATATCTTAAACTTAATCTTTAAATGTAAAAGTAAGTGTGGAGATTTTCATCTTTTACGTATTTTTCAATTCATAAAAAATTCACAGACGTTGGTTTGAGAAACTGTGCAAAGCACAGGCTTACAGGTGCACCATTGGCAGTGTAATGTCATGTCATGTATTCTCCCTGTGCTGAAATCTACATAGAGCAGATATAAGCACAGGGACTGGTGACTGGTGTCCGCTGTACAAATCCCCCATTTTTTATTCTATCTTTTTTTTTCTCCACAGGGAAAACACATGGTTAAAACACTTCTCCTACACTCACGGAATCTAGGATTCATTCGTTCCCCTCCTTCCAATCATTTCCAGGAAATGGTTTGGATCAGAGTTTGTGAAAGCCGAGAAACGTATATGTTTGTATGCACTCACAAATTTACAAGGCAATCCATGCATTGTAGCGCTTACATCCAATCCCTTCTGTGGGATTTACTACTGCGGATTTCTCCAGACACAGGCTGGAGATATGTGCAAAAGTAAATACATTTATATCCGTGAGGCAGGGATAATTAGATATTTTTAACTATAAACGTATGTGTATGGCCGAAAATACCTTTGGTAATTGGGGCTAATTAGTAATGTGTTTAAGAAACAAGAAAACATCTTACCATCGCCGGCCACATAAAAGCCGGGAAACTTTTTGAAGTAGGTACTCTCGAAGCGTTCGTGGTTGCCATAAATAGTGCGCATCATGGCAGGCCAAGGCTTCTTGAATACCTGTTAAATAATTCAGAAGACACAATCTGTGAATGGATACCAAAAAACAAATAGTCACCTGGGATTCATGTCCAAAAGGTGGCCCCAGTAGACTCCAATGAGAACATTTTCAAATTCTAGAAATAAACTCAAAGGTCCTCGTTGTGAGTGCCCCGCTAATGTGTCCGATGATATCCTCGGTGCAGCCACTCCCATAAATACCAATAATAGGAGTACCTATAAGTCCGGGGTTGAGTGGATTACTGGCCTGTTGCAAGTTGGACCCTAAAAGTACCCTTAAAATGAAGAATTACCAGGGGAATCCGTAGTTCCAGTCCAGATTCCACAAGTTATTCCTCATATCCTCACAATTTAATCACTCAGAGACTTCACCGCTTGAAGCAACTGGAGTCCTTGGGTGAAAGATACGAGCTCTGTGGAGTTGCCCCAGAACTTGTAACTCTGAGGGGGCTAGTAGCTCCTGTTACTATCCTCAGCAAAATTAAAAGCTCACTTGAAATGAAGTACAAAGAGTTAGCAGCAAGGGCAGGAGGGACAGACTCTCCTACCAATGGCATTTCAGTCAGCGGTATCACAAACTGGTACCTTCAAATAGCTTGGCTAGATATCAGAGTATAAGGTCAAAGATAAGCATATAAAGTCTAAAGAAAAATCCAGTTTTAATGTCCATTGAGCTAGGCATATCTCTTTAAAAGGGGGTCCAAATGCTTGCAATAAAAAAACTGTAATAGACTATCATACATAATCTCTTCCTCAGGTCTCATACAATGGTCAGCGTTCTCTAGATGGATGAACATTTCTGTCAAAGGAGAGAGAAGTAATGGGAGAAGGGCAATTTGAACAGAAACTGCTTACCAAATAGCCTTCCGCCTCTCCTTGCAGCTCTTCCCCGTGTTCATTCAGTATCGCAGGAAGTACTCCAAAAAACGGAAAGGTCTGAAAATGCACGACAAAATATATGAAATATTCTGGGGAAAAACTGACTCAATTAAGGGGAACACTTATCTTTGTAAGATACTGATAAAATATACTCTCCACTTCTCACATAAACATTCTATAAGATCAGTTAAAGAGAAACTTGGTGCTTCATTTTTCAAGCAACTTCTTTTCTAAACCGAATTTACAAAATGAGGTATTTAGGCTGAATCTTTCAACAGAGCTGCACCTTACAGGCTGAAAAGTTTAGGAAAGAGAGACGCCACGGCAAAGTGACCGAATCTTTAGATTTCCTGGATTAGTTTAATGATATTTTTTGTGACTGTTATTCAATTTTTTTCTGTGACAAATCAATTTGCCGAGTTGCACCTTTTCTTTTAATTTCTGTATTTTTATCTTAGTGACATTACATTAAGAATTGATCACTCCCAAGCTTGATACAGCGTTTACCACCGTGCAATATTCTTTAGCGGGACATTCTGTTCAAAGGTGGGGCACCTGGATTACAGCTACTGCTAAGAAGTACAAACCATCTGAGCTTAATGTAGAGTATTTGGGGAGATCAACTTTTAACTTAAGTGCACGAATGTCGGCGTTCAGATATGCTCATTCACAAGATAAGGATATGCAGGGATATATATCTTAGTATGGCAGAATATTTTCTGTACTTTCAAATTAAGTGGCATACATGGAAAAGATGGTTTGGCAGGTGGAAGTGCGAAATGCATGGAGCACCCTGACACAAATGTTTACTTGGAAACATGGGTAAAATCACTGCAAAATGCAGGAGTAAATGGGCTACCAGAATTCATTACACAGTTAATACATTAAATGATCTCTTTAAGCGTAGCCTCACTAACAGAAAAATAGAAAAAAAATTGGAAAGATTGATGTAGATTAAATGGTTGAAGACACATTCATATTTAATTACAAAAACAGAAATTGCCACCCCCCACCAGTTTTATTGAATTCATTTTCTTAAAACTCCAGATTAAAACTGATGTACTAGTTAAGAAATGTAACTCTCCTTGCCTGTCTCCTGTCTCCACTTGTTTCTATCCCCTTTCTCATCCTGTCTCTTTCGCTTCTCTTTCTCTTCTTCTATAACTACCGTCAGGTGGGGTTAGCTAAACATACGGGACATACACTTCTCAACATATCAAAGTATAAAATGTGCTTGAAACAACTCTGCAAACCCTGTAACAGAACCGCCAAGATGTTCATGTAAAAATTGTAATAAAATATGTGAAAAAAAAAAAATGACGTTACTGTCGATGAGTAAAGAAGCCTGGAAACACGTACTGGTACGTCCTATATTCGCTGAGCATTCTCAGTTGATCCTTTTTGAAGACGCTATTTCTGTAGTAATTGCAATATATGTATGAATCAAATATGAGTAGAGACAAAATATACTTATATATCTATAAATATTTATATAGATATATAATCCAACTGTGCTGATCGCTGTCACCCAATCCTCTTAAAACGGTGAGCTTGCGGCGGAGTATGGAACCCATTACAAATCCAAATACTGTGAAAATCTATGGTTGCAGAAAATACTCCCAAACCTGAAGAAACGACACACCGAAGATCTCATGCTTACTCAAACGTGTTTATTGATTTAGTGCAACAACCCTACCCAACACGTTTCGGAGCTCTCAGCTCCATGATCTGTACTTCACCTCTAAAGACTGAAAAATTATTTTATCACAATAGACTGGTTTTGTTTCATAACTACCACTTAATATATTGTTGGTCTCAAAGATACAGAGGCTACCTGCCATAGAAAAATACTGCCCCTCTTAGTCTCATAAAACCAGGGAAAAACTCTTCCTTCCATGGTTATCAGAGAAAACACAGAGCGCAGTGGTGCAGGTCTTACCTCTAATCTAGTAAGGGTAGCTAAAATTCAGCCTGTTTACAGAAACCTGAACAGCTGGCAACATTCAGATGGTATTCAAACAGAAACCCCAACAGTTATACAGTGATGTTAAGAGTGCCCCAAATATTTTGCTTCAAGCATGCACCTACTTACAGCAGATCCTGGTTTCAGTGGTGTAGCAGCCGGCAGTGGAGTGAGCACGTGACCACCCTTCAAATACAAAATTAACAGTTTGTTAAACAGAAACTATGCTGCCGTTCTCTCCTATGCATGACCAGATTGTCTAATGAAGTAGTGTGGCTCACTGGTTAGAGGCGGCGGACCCGAGAGCAGAGGACGGCCCGGGACCAGGGTTCGATTCCCGACGCGGCAGGTTTCTGGACCAGGGTCAGCGGACTCGATAATTCTCTCGCCTCGGTGCCCACTCTGATCAGCGATCACACTCGGCAACTCTGGGCACTAGCTTGCCTCATCTTCACTAACGGCCCCACCAGACCGCCGGGGATGCCTGGACTCACCCTGGAGATACCCATTAAGGGACCATCTCTCAGGGAAGCCAGGAAGGGTTTCGCAGCGGTCGAAGCGCGGAGGTACCCCTTCGGGAGTGATTCCTGCGCTATATAAGCACACAATTAATTAATTAATTAATTAATTAAAGCAAAGGGTTCATTTTAAGGAAAACCAAGGACTGTCCCTGCTTAAACAAATGTACAAATGTTTATTGAATTTAATGAAACAAGATGCTACAATTCCTAAAAACAGTTTTTTAAACCAAGTTCTTTCAGCTCAAACTAATTCTGGCCTCCCATTAAACATAGTAGCATAACTGTGGAGCAGAAGCCTCACACTTTTCCTTGTATGCAGAAGAGCTATTGTTTAGCCACTCTAAATTCAACACAATGTCCAGGACCCTTAGCTCTCGCCTTTAAGGGGCCCACAATCCCTTCAAATTCTGGCTCCTCACTACTTCCCTTCCTGCACTCTTCTCATCGCCCATAAACATTTCAAATAAAGGAGCAAAATAGAAGATCATAAGGTTGTAACCTACTCTTGAGAACAATTTGAGCGTCTACTGGAGGTCCCGAAACCGCAGTCATCTATTCAAGAAAGACATGAACATCTGCCTGCTCACTCAGGGCTTTGACTGCTTGCCTCTTTGATGCAACAACCTCTAACCCTTCACACAAAAAAGACTATAGGCCATTGCCCTTGTTGCAAACTAGTAACACCATCCCACAACAAATGTCCAGCCCCAAAATCTAATGTCTTCAGATATCAAGCTGTTACCACCATGATAACAAATGTTACACCTTGAAGGCATGGTTCAGTAGTTTAACTAAGTGAATATATTTATTTTTCATCACTTTCCCTTGCAGTGAATTACCAAACGCCCAAAGCATCTTGGATTTACACCATAAGTTGTATACCGTATATACAACCACTCCTGGTGCGTCTTCAAGATGCAACTGAGCACATATTTGTGCATTTCATTTCCACACAACCATCTAAAAATGTCCAAAACATTTCCAGAATTTTCCAGCCTAGTACTTTTTGAACACAATATACAATGGTTGTTGCTATCGTGAAATACCCTGAGAATTACTTACTTTGCTCAAGGTCATGTTTTGGGAATCGACGATTATGTGTTTCTTTTTTATAATAACTAACTTATCACAGTCCCTGTTCCTGTGTAATAAGTGTCATTTAAACACTAGCCATCGCAAAGGAAGTTGTTTTTTTCCAATTTTCGTATTCCACAACAGCACCATTTGCACAACAGGACCATTTGCAAAACATAGGCAAAATATTTCTTCTCTTGTAGATAATTTGTTTACCTTTTTTTAGAATTGTCAAAGAATTCCATGAGTGATCCTAGAAGAATACTAGGTTCACAATTTTCCAGGAGTATTCATATGTTTAAAATGTACACATGAAGAACTGTGTGCAGGTGACTATTTCCAAATGTGTACCTTTTTACGCAAAAGTACATTAGCTGATTAAACCCATCTTTAATTTCTATGCAGGGAAAAATCTTATTTCCATAGAGAAACCATTTCTTCTAAACTTTCATTAAATTCAGGTGTGTTCTCTCTTGACAGACATCTTAGAAACAACCTCACTTATGCCTTGTTTAGGAGAAAACTTGCAAGTATTTCCAAAGTGTGAAAGCGAAGGGTATACATTACATGTTTGTGGGTGTTTACCTTTGCTGGCAGGACAGCCATGACCTACTGCAAGACCTACATTTGCCAATGTGAAGATGCTACCCTACTGATGCAATTTCTCTGTTCGCAAATTTTACACGGGTAAAATTTAACCAATTCTGTTTCTGTGAATTAAGGTTGTAACTCTACCCTCACAAATACCCTTGATAGCAAACCAAAGTTAGATTTAGATGGCCAAATGGATTTGAAAATCAACAAATGGCTACGACACGAAATCTTAAAGGTTCGTGTGGGCATAAATCCATTGAAGACTGAAGGAAAAATAAAAGCAGCCTTGATCCAACCAGATGGTATTTGTAAATGTGGCTTAGGAGCAAGGAATGATATCTTATATATATTGCTTGACTGTACATTGATTTTAGCAGTACGAAAAGTGTTTTTACGCCCAATATTTTTAAAATATAAGGTGAGTTCTCGTGCTGACGCTGTTGGTCTTCTTACAGAAATTACATTTTTACATATTACAATTGCGTTGGGGAAGTTTTTGAAAGCAATAAGAGAATCTGTAATGGAGGCAACAAAGGAGGGTGGTAGATTTTAACATTTTTTAAAGCTATCCCAATATTGTGATTTTATAGTTTTATATCTTTGTAAATTGTGTGAAAATGAATTGTGGGTTAATTATGTTATCACTATGTGGATCCAAGTTTTATGTATGGTTTATGGACTATGGTCTAAATAAACATCGTTTTATCATCATCACCAAGTTCATTAAAGAGTCATCAAGTTAGTATAACTACTGGACAGTGATTATGAAATAAACATGATGATTTAAAATAGTGGTAAAAAAAGATTTTTTTAAACTGAAACAATTTTAATGTGACTGGTGCACATGTAATGTGCTCTTATACCTTTGGGTTGAGTTAGCTCTATAAAAAACTGCAACACCAAAAAAAGATAACAATCATTCAAAGTCAATGTTTTAATTTGGCAGTACAATCTTATAGACCAAGCATGCACCTAAATGCTGAAGTAGTGTTGCTTCAAGTACCAAAAATAAGTGCCAGTGGCTCCACCGGGAACCGCAGGCTCAAATTCGGTACCGAGGCCACTTCTGAGGGAAGAGAGGCGCTGTGGGGCCAACCAACGAGGCGTGCATGAAGTCTGCCCTTTCCTTTGCTCCTTCCATGCTTTCATGCCAAGTTAATTCATTGCCTGCACTTTCCAAGCCTACCTTGCCTAGCTCAGCCATGAGCCAGCCCTAGCTACAATGATCCAATGGGAGGCCCTGGCAGGATGCAGGGCCAGTGACAGATGGGTGAGAGTGAGAACAGTTCAGAAGATGACTTGGACAAAACGCAGTTGCCCAACCACATACATTATTTTGGGTGAAAAATGATCTGCACCACCGCTGCCTGCGTGACAGGAATCTATAATACTAGCCCTGTAAGTAAGTGCTGGTGCTGAGCACCAGAAACCACTGGCACAAATTAAGGATTGAGCCAAACACCAAGGCTCCCTTGTTTTGATAACAACTCATGTCTCTTCCTTTGCATCATCCTACATTTCCTGTCTTTTTATCACTCTCTCACAGGTTCTTTTTTATTCAGACTTTTTCTTTGTATTACGTTTCCCTTCCTCCTTCTTTCTCTCCCTTATTCTAGGGCAAAGTCTAATGATGTAAAATACGACCTGTTCCCCAAAGATAAATGCCCATCCCTTGCAACCAGCAGCACAAAGTAAGCACTTGTAAGTGTGATTTCCCTATGGTATAAGATTTTGTGAATAGTGATGGGGCATGGTAAGTGAAAGACCAGAAGAAAATGCAGTGATCCTTTGCTGAAGAAATTGGAACAAGTGGGACTTGTTTTATATCTTGCTCTTCCAGTCGAAAACATAAGTAGACTTAAATCTTCATACAGTGTATGTTTGAGGATTTTTAACTCTTTTTTACCAAATTCAACAGCAACTTCAATTTTTGGAAGACATTTTTCCCCAGGCAAACAGATACTCACCGTTTCCGTCTGCCAGAAAGTGTCCACAATGGGGCACTTTCCGTTGCCTACTACGTTGTAGTACCACAACCATGCATCAGGGTTTATAGGTTCTCCTACTGATCCCAGGATTTTCAATGAGCTTAGATCATATCTAGGAAAAAATAAAAAAATGAAATCAATCAAAGCCTTTAAAAAAACATTTTGCCTTATCCTAAAATGATGAAGCGATAAATAGCAGTTTATGCTAAAGATTCACATTTGTTAGTCAATACCTCATTTCAAAACGAACATTCTATTTCACACAAAACAATACATTAATGCAACAATGCTGTCTTCATTGACACTTAAGAAACACTGTCACGATCTTCATTTAGCAGACTCTAAATCACATGAAATATTAATATGAATTACTTGTATATTTGTATTATTATCAATCATGATATTTATAACAAGTTTACGTAATTATACTTAATTATATATAAATGCAAAATACAGGCATTTATTATTATTAAATGACGACAGAGAAGGACGATTGTGGTCTTTGCAGAATACATAGATATTTTATGATTATTATGGTTAATTTGTTTAATATTATTTTAATATTTATATTATTACTCACATAATGAATATATTATTAGGATTGATAATAATTGTAATAATGACGATGACTGGTTATAATTATTAATAAGAGGAGGCAGAATAAATGAAAGAATTATAAAATACATTTTATCAATTATATTAATTCAATCATATTTAATTACTATATTATAAGCATTATAATAGCAGCAATATTAACCAAAATAAACATAACAATAGCTATGTAATCTGCAAACACAACAAAAGTCAGTGAATGATAAAGGACAGTACTCCGCTTTTATATATAATTAAGAAACGCAAAACTGAACGTAATCTATACTAATATAATAAAGAGAGAGCCCAAACCTTTGAGGCGGGTAATCTCAGGAACCACAGCACCAATCACAACACCCAATACAGCGTTGGATAGGGCAGTTGCAGCAGAAGGACATAGGCTATGCAGACGCCCACCATATATATTTAAAAGGCAAAAGAACCGTGCCAGCAAAGTAGTCCCTTGTGGGCGTGTCTGCTTTATGCAATGGGCGTGTGCTGGGGCGTGACAAATGCTGGCAGTGTTTGGTACGTTCCGCCCTTCATGCCATGTCGCATATTGTGTGCTAATCCCACCCTGCTCCCTTTAAATACCCCTGCACCCCATAATCATAACCCACCCTTACTCCTTAAAATACCCCAACACCCCTAAACACTAACCCATCTTAACCCTATACATATACCCTGTACCCCAAAACCCAAACCTATCCCTAAACCCTAAAAATACCCCTGTACCCCAAACCCCAAACCTAGCCCTGAACACTATAAATACCCCTGTACCTCAAAACCCAAACCTACCCCTGAACCCTAAAAATTCCCCTGTACCCCAAAACCCAAACCTAGCCCTGAACCCTAAAAATACCACTGTACCCCAAAACCAAACCTACCCCTGAACCCTAAAATATCCCTGTACCCCAAAACCCAAACCTAGCCCTGAACCCTTAAAATACCCCTGTACCCCAAAACCCAAACGTACCCCTGAACCCTAAAATACCCCTGTACCCCAAAACCCAAACATAGCCCTGAACCCTAAAAATACCCCTGTACCCCAAAACCCAAACCTAGCCCTGAACCCTTAAAATACCCCTGTACCCCAAAACCCAAACCTACCCCTGAACCCTAAAAATACCCCTATACCCCAAAACCCAAACCTAGCCCTGGACCCTAAAAATACCCCTGTACCCCAAAACCCATACCTATCCCTAAACCCTAAAACTACCCCTGTACCCCATAACCCAAAACTATATCTGAACCGTTAAAATACCCAAACACCCCAAAACATATACCCATTCTTACCTTATCCAAACATTAAAAAAAAACATACTTTTACCATTCATGCATTTACAACGAATTTCGTTGTAAACGTATGCATGGTAAAAGCATATAAAATTTAATGCCATGCGTTATAATGGCATTGCGGAGTCATGGTACTTTCGTAGAAAGTATGCAGAGTGATAGTATGCGGAAAGAAAGTTGCGGAATAATGGGGGTTTACCCTCCCCGGTAAGTACATTGGTGGCACGGCGGCCCACATCTCCAGCAACATACACATATTTTTTCACCACCCATTTGAAAAATGCACAGGTCTCTCTCATTGATGGCCAGCACGACTTACACTATTAGACACACCTCCCGCCACAAGTTCTAGAATTGCGAACTTTAGAGCTGGGGAGCTACGTTCGAATCTCGGCATCAGCTCAACATCCTGTGATTCCAGGCAAATCGATTTGTCTCCCCGTGCCTACCACAAATGAATGCGTTCTTCTGTAATGTGAATTGTGCTCATGCCATGTTGTCGAGTTCGCGCTATATAAAATTGCAAGGAAAAATAAAGTAGGGAAACTCGAGTTCACACACTACTGAATGCGCACTCTTAAGTGCATCAGCACTGCCCTGTAAATCGGAGCGTTTCACAGGCCTGTCACAGATAAGAAATGCTATCAAAACGAAATCCTACAAAACAATATACTACTGGCCGGCAGCAATTCATACCCGGACAACGTCGGGACGGGTTGCTAGTCAGATATATTCCAAAACATTGTGAAGTTTGCTCATCTTTAAACAGGCCCCAGGACACACATCAAGTGCCTCTAGAAGACACCAGAATGCCTCAGTGACTTGCCTTATTTTAACTATATAAGAGTATGTAGCGTCCTCCCCAGCCCAGTAGCATGTAAGTGAATCATCCCATACATGGAGCTTGGTATTACACGTCTTTATTTCTGAGAGTGTAACCGTTAACTGACACGTACTGTCTTGAATGTCATTAACCACACCCAATCCCTTATGTCTCTAGACTACAGAGTCCGTTAGGAAACCATAGAGGTCCCATGCTCTATGATACACAAGACACAACATCTCACTCTTTGTTAAATAAAACGTACAATCAAAACACACACACATACACACCATAGTTCCTGTGAGCTCATCCGGCCTCCATGTTAAATGCTTGTTTGTCACCACGTTTTTCAGCTCTGTCCACCATGAGCACATGCTCCAGACTGAGTGTCTCTCTCAGCATCTGGCATCTGAAGGAATCGGCAGCCAACCATCTATGACTCTGAGACAAATGGCTTCTTCGTCTTTGAATTAATTTATTTTTTCGTTGTTTGATGAGCATTTGAAGTCTTGCAACCAAGTCATCCACCGTTTCGCCATCTCTCTGACTCTCCTGATTGAAGATGTACCTATCATGGCCAACGTTCTGCATTTAATTGAATTTGGTGTTCAGCACTTCTTTAATTTGATAGTATGAAGATTCTTCACATCTTTGTATTTTCTCTGTCACTTTCTTCACTCCGTACCCTGCTAAGTTTTTGAGATATTTGATCATTTTTTTGTCATCTGCTTCTTCAAGCACATCATGAAATATTTGAAAGCTTCAATCCAGGCGCTCCATCTAGCGCCAATATTCTGCTTCTTGGAAACATTGAAAATGGATGGATGTTTTAGGAAGGCGGCAGCACCGTTTCGGGTGCTTTCTTTGGCAGCCATGAACGATTTCACTTGTCCTGCCGCCGCTCACCTGGTGCTGAGATCGGATGACTCTCTTCACTCTAGATTCTGAGTAAGTAGATGCTCATTAATTGTATCTGAAGCACACCGCCCTTGGCTTTTCTCCATGCTTTCTTACACCTGGTTTCTCTGCCTCCTAGTGTTTCTTTTTGCTCATCTACTTCTGCTTGCAGAGAGTTATCTTACACCTCACTGTCACCGCATGTTGCGCTTTCTGTACCTGGTTGATACTGCCTTTGAGGTGTCCGCATTGTATGAAAGAGGGCTCTGTGTTACGTTATGGTGTCACTTTTCTTATCTCTGTCATATTGGTCGTTTTTGAACTATGATGAATGAAACTTTCTGTGGAGCCTTCACTTTCTTCAAAGGTCTGGCTGGAGGTGCACTTTGACTCCATGTGCCCCAACCATCGATTCTTCATTTCGACTGAGGCGCACGTGGCACGCACAAGCAGTTTGCTGGACCTCAGTAAACTCTCTGTGAGACCACTCTTGACTCTTTGGGTTGCGAGGTTTACGTATCCCCTATCTCGTCGCCAGTTGTAGCGTCATTCCCAGCCCAGTAGCATGTAAATGCATCACGCCACACATGGTGCTCGGTATTACACCTCTTTATTTCTCAGAGTGTAGCCGTTAACTGACACATACTGCATCATGACTTTTACTAACCACACTCAATGACTTACATCACTAGAATACAGAGTCGGTTAGGGACCATAAGGGCCCTGCACTCTAGAATACACAAGACATTATAGCGTAAAGGTTGATTAATTGCATAGAAGAGAACTTTAACTTCACATATCCATAGGGTGAACACGTGTGCGTCTGAAAGAACAGTTGCACGACAAATTGTAAAGCCTTAGCATTTCACTGCGAACAAAGTCTAAATCCTGTTTGCAGCCTCTCAGGTAATCTGTGTTTTCACAAAAAAGCAATGCAAGTCCTATGGAAACAACACTGGAAGGACAATTTTTGGCGTACATTTCCGTCTACGAATATGGTTGGAGGGTGGAGCTTACGGTCTCACCCTTTGACCTTATGCATTTCTTATAGTGTAGCGCAGTGTAAACAATAGAGAAAATCATCAGAACGTTTTCAGTTAAAAGAGTTTTTGAAATGTAAATGCTAATTCAGAGATCCAACTTAACCAATGAACTGTGGGGTGTGGTATCCAGTGCACCAAAAAGCTT
Organism: Lissotriton vulgaris; assembly: GCF_964263255.1. Taxonomy (NCBI): domain Eukaryota; kingdom Metazoa; phylum Chordata; class Amphibia; order Caudata; family Salamandridae; genus Lissotriton; species Lissotriton vulgaris. Next base: position 676,044,139 of record NC_141691.1, on the reverse strand, counting down.
CAGTGGGTGACTTTTATTCTTATAGAAGAACCTATTCTGTCTCTTTAAGTATACAGTGCGTACACCATTTAAATTGTGGTCTTAGGTATGCGCTCAGATCACAGTTGTACACCCAACTGTTGGCGTTTATGTTCTGTGTGTGCTTCAGGAGCCTGAAGTTCTGCTGCCGAGGTGAGCAGTATTACCCATGAATGAAGGTACTTGAGAGTTACTCTCTCTAGAATTCAAAACAGAGAAACTGTTGAAAATGGATTTATTTTGAAGGTCTGAAATACCTTAATAATGTGTATGCAAAGATTGCTTACACTCAATCTGACTTTATATTGAGAAAAAGATGAAAGGCTATGATGTGAAAGGCTGTGAGTACCAGAGTACATTGGGGTATCATTGGTTACCAATCTAAGCTAAATTGTCACACCCTCACCTCCTATTCGGTCACTCAGTGGAAGACTGACTTAGGTCTCAGGTAGACCAGAATAGGGTGTCTAGACAGCAGTGTACGCTATATAAAAGCTTGCAGCCATTCAATCATGTCCTACAAACAATGCATTCAAACTTCCAAGTCATTCGTAAAGTTGCCTGGTAAATCAATGTACAGGAACTCATCCAGGATTCGGAAATTTCAGAACTTCCCAAAAGCATGAATATTTCAGAAGTATATTGAAATATGTTCTCAAAAAATCTTTAGCCATGTCCATACTCCAAAGCATGAACTCATCAGACCTTCAAAGGAACCAGCCTCTTCGGACCCACAGGGTAACAAGGCTCAGGGTTCAGGAAGGGAGTTCTAGCTCCACATTTCTAACTGACTCCGTAAACTGAACAACTAAGATCCCTTCACATCAGAGCCCCAAAGTGATTTTCTTTTCCTTCCTCTGAGCTCACTTTCAAACATTTCCAGTCATGTTACCTCCTCCAAAAACTGACATAACAATGGTCTAATAAGTGGTATCTTCTGATCAGCCATTTTTTTGCCTCCGTTTAAACCTTGGACGCCACAGTTCGTCCACACACGGCGTGGCACCATTTATGAAGTTAGGATACTGGCAATGAGGCAGATGAAGGGTACCTCACCTGAACTCATGTTAGCAGCCCGAAAAACAATCGCCATGTTAGAATCAGTTTCCATACCCAGCGCCTGATTTCTGAGTATGGCAGTGTGAAAGGACAGTTGTTGGGAGGCAGTGGGGGCCATCAGCTTCAAGATTATTTGCCATATCCCTCTCTCCGAGACTTCCCAGGCATCTGTCTCAAGCCTACCGCAAATGCCAGGTAAAGATTCTGCCAGGCAGTCCTGCAGGGCCACAACGCAGACAAAGATCTGATTTAGATCATGGTGGATGGGCTACTCTGCCACAACGGTGACGGATATCTCAACCACTGAAATATAAATCCCATAGGATATAATGGAATTCATATTTCGGCGGATGGGATATCTGTCACCCTTGTGCCAAGTTCTAAATCAGGCAAAAAGGTAACAGCGAGGTGTTGCACTCTCCGTTGATAACCCCATCACCACCCAATTCACTCACCATCCCTATTGAGGTGAAATGCCACCGAAGGTCGTGGGGGGAGCCTGGTGGGACATAGACCTGGCAAAGTTGGTGCCTTTGCTCGACTCCAAGTAAACTCTGTGAGAACATGTCTCCGCTATATGAAAATTTCCCTTATTATTTCATTTACAATATTCTTTATATAACCCCAGGTAAAACTATAGCACCACCATGTGTTTGAGAGCAGTATGACAAAAACAAGCACGATTATCACATACACGTACTCTTAACCTCTTAAGCGCTGCTGACGGCCAACGGTCGTCACGAGCGCTACCTCCCCAGTGCTGCGCACGACCATTGGACGTCCATTCAGCACTAGTTCCAATGGACAGCGCAGCACTGGGGAGGGATATTTGCGAAGCAGCTAAGGTGATAAGAAAAAAATCCATTGTATAGTAGCATGCTTCACAGGCGACAGCCTAATCGTATATAAATCAAACATATTACCCGCCCTCAGGCTGAGGGGTTGTATAGTTCAAACAAGAGAACATTTAGACCACCTACTTCTTTACGACTTCTGGTCCATACTTCATAAGCAGGCGGATCGCGGTGGGAGCAGTATAGAACTTTGTCACTTTGTACTTCTCAATTATTTCCCACATTCTTCCCACGTGTGGGTAGATAGGGACTCCTTCAAACTTTAAGAGATAAAAAAGGTTTGTAATTAGAAACATTACAGGACGCTGTTCTTTGCAAGAACACACATTCCATCGGATGACTTCTAATATGTTCATATGCTTGAAACAACATGCTCTGTTTCTATGGTTAGTGACATATTGGTCTAATTCTAGGACAATCTGAATCACTGATAACTGTAAGGTCCTTAATCTGATCACCCATAGATGTGTGTTTCTGATTGAACACAAATATGCTTCTAATTTACCTAGATCGTTGGCATGCACTAAAATCTACATTTTAAAGTCCATTAATATGCAACCTTAACCTGGCACACCCCACCACAAGGGAAAAACACCAGCATGCGATGCCAGCTTCACAAAAAGAGGAACGTCTTCTCTGCAGATCGAGTTCCATTTAGGATAGTGAGTCAAAGATCCAGCTACAGGAGGAGCCAAGATGGCGACCGGGACGGACGCGTAAGCTCCGGGCTCCGCGAGCCGTCCGATCCTGCACTGATATCCTGGCACGAATCCTGAATATCTCTTGCTCAAACGGAGACATGTGAGCTCGGATGTCGCTGGCGTTCCTTTGAGACCTCCGCCGCTCATTTCCATGGTGAATTTGTGCCGCTCTCCGGCCCCCGACTCTGACCCGGGACCTGGAGCTGAATGCCTGCCACTGGACGCGGATGGGCGCTGTCGGCCGGGCACGTCGCAGCGGTGCTGGCTGGGGCAGGAGCGCTACTGATCGCTGATACAGACTGCATCGCCTCCCTTTTCAGCGGTAAGGCTCTTGCTGGGTTGCCCTGCCTCCGAGAGACACTGGACCCGAGTCGCGACGGTTTCCGCCCGACTTGCTGATTACGGGCTGACCGGAGTCCATCTTGGGGTGCTTGTCTTACCGCTGCCTATACACACCGCTGGCTGGAGAGTAATCTCTCACCCTGCCCTGCCCTGGACCTGCGTGCCGCTGGCTTGTTGGTGGCTCCCACTCCTTCTGCTCTCGTCGGCGACGCCATTCCCCCCCCTCTGCACTGCGAGCTTCTTGCTGGGGCTGCCATGACGCCCCCTTCCCTGTAGAAGGAAGATGGCGGCCTCTTTGTTCTCACCGGGCAGTATCCTCACTATGGCAGACCTGGCTGTTGACCTGGGGGAATGTTTGTGCTGTGAACGTCAGCCATCATCACAGAGGGAGCCGACCTATGGTGACATCCTGGCTGCCCTGCTCGGTCTGCGAGCGACATGGCGGCAACAAGCCCATATCTTGGAGCGAAAGATAGTGAGAGCTGCCTCGTATATCACGGGACTGGGTTCGACTGCCCCCCCGCTGCCACTGCCTATCCCTGTCCAAGAGACTGCTTTACACCACGTGCAAGGAGATATGCGACCGGCCCCTGGATGTACAGCCGTCTGTTCCACTATTGACGAGGACTCTGCTACAAAGTCGCTTTCCGTTTTGCTGCTTGAAACTGTAGCTATTTCTTCGACACTGTGGCACTCCCCGGAGACTTCCCGGGCGCTGGTCCCCCTCCCTGCCTCTGCCACCGTGACTTTTTCTCTGAGGCTGCGGAACATGTATCAACTTGTGGCGGGGGGGGCGACTTGCCACCTAGATATTGCTATTGTTGATGATTGGGAGTGTTCACCTCCTCCTCCTCTTTGCCTTCATTGTTGGGGGTGGCCATTTTGCTTCTTTGTCCAGCTGGAGGGGAGTGTACGGCAGTGGACATGTCTGGTTGTCTTTCGGCGCTCTGGTCAGGGCTGAGGATCCTCCGCACATTGACTTGCCGATTGACTGGAGATGACCTGGCCTGGAACGTTTTTTGCTCTGTTTAATGCGCTGGGGGGGATGCTTCTCTTATTTCAAGGTGGTGGTAACAACATCCTATCGGTACTTTACCGTAGCCAATATGGCGGCTCTGGGCGGAGTGGGGGGTCTGGAGGTAAATTGCTTGGTTGTCAGTTGTGCGACGTCTTCAAACTCGGTGTTACATCTGACGTAGGGACCATTGAAGGGCTCGTACGGCCGTGTAGCTTGCTTATTGTGGGCTCCTCCCCCACTTTTTTCGTTTCTTGGGAGTTTTAGATTAGTCTACGCACTTTTCTTTCTCCCTATAATCAAGGGTGACTCTTTTTCTTTTTCTGCTTCTTCTCTTCTAAATTTCGGGTTTATTGGGCGACAGACACACTGCTAGGGGGGGGGTAGGCCGTAGCCTCAGCATGCGTGTAGGGTGGGGGGATGGGTGGAATTTTTTCTTTGATTTTGGTTTCTATGGTGCCTTTTATTTGGTGTTTGTCCTCTTTATCTATGTCTTTCGGCTCCATGTTAGGTGATATGGGGGGGTGGCGGTGAATTCTGGGTACCTTCCTGCTCTGCTGCCCCTTCGGGGCGACTACGTTGCCATCCTGACTGGGGGTCCTAGCTTCCTGGGTATTCTGATCTGTGGATACATTGTCGACGAGGTTGTTTTCTTCCTTATTGTTTTTGTGCATTTATGTTGTCGGACCTAAATAGCTGCATATAAAAAACCTTTGAAAATTAACCTTCATGACTCCTGGGACACGACACCACTTGGCTCTACAGTGTAACTTTCGATGATTACCGCGGTCTGAATGTGATATGGTGTCACCGTATTGTTTGCTATGACGCTTCAACAGTTTTCGTGGCCGGCCGTATGGTTGTAGGCCCGTATTTGTACGAAAACAACACGAATGGAAAAGACAAATGAAGAAGGAAGAGACGAGACAGGACAAAACTTATCACAGATGTGCCATCAGAGACGAGCAGGGCTGGTTGCATCACTCATGGGGCAATGACACGAAACAGGAATGGAGAGATGCCCAGGAAAAAGGCAGCAAATGCCTCAGCAGTCACTAATGGCAGATCTTTAAGCAACCTAAAGACAAACAAAACTATAAACAATTAATCAGAAACGGCCAGGGACACAGAGAAGTGATTGGTAAACGGATGTCCACCTCATATTAACAGACCACAGATCAGACTCTTGAACATCCAGCAAGAAACATGGATGGACCAGTAGACACTCATCGACTGCTCTCTGCCAATGACAAATTAACAGCAGTCAACAGTAAAGCAGAAGGAAATGTTTTAATATGTCAGACCGTACAGGATTCGCTAGCTCCAGGTAGCAGTCATGCAGGAATAGCATCTGAGAAAAAGTGATGGGTGACTGTTATATAGCTACCTCGAGACACACCAGCTCTAGAGAGCATGTCACACCTTCCTTTAGATCAACCGGTTAACCAATCAGATAACTTTACTACCGGGGTCACACAAGAACGTGAACATCATGGCACCTCCAGCATCAGGACTCATCGACCTTAGTGTACACAAGACTAGACACATGGAAAGATAGAGAAGGGCTTCCTCTTAAATTGGAGGAAAGATGTTCTGTTGTCATGAAAGGACGCCATTTCGTCAGGGTCTGCAACTTGAAGTCCTCCATGTTCCATGACATGGACACCAGGCAGCCTTCCTTTAAAATGGCTGGGATGGAAATAAGGAGAGAGGAACCTGCAGTTTAGGCAAGGATGTTGCAGGGAAAGCATGGACAGAAAATTAGGCACCACAGAGGCCCAGCATAAAAACAGAATAACTAAGTCATATACATGTCTCTGGTGCCAGCTGTTCAACCTGTATATTTGACAAGAAGCTTACAATGGTGTAGTCGTCTGTGATTTGTTTAAAATATTATGGTGCGCCCAAGATCAAACAAGTAGAAAAACAGTAAGTGCATTTCATTTGATTATTTTACACACTCAGGGTGTGGAATTCTTATAGCCCGACAGATATTGTTTGGGGTCAAGGGCAACAAGTTTTCATGTGTATTTTTTCCTTGGAACAAGTAGGCCCAACCCCCTACAGCACAAACGCTTTGGCTGCCAGTTTACAGTACCACATTATGGATCAAGGAAAGGCATTGTCTACAATTAAGGTAACATGTATGTCCATGTGTTAATGCTGTTCAAACTTGTATTCATGGTTCATTAATGTAAAGCCTTTATTATTAGGGTGCGCACTAAAAGTAAATGTTGTTAGCTCTGTCTGCACCCCTGACGGTGGGTCAGTGACAAGTTTAGTAATATGAGGCTATGTATAATGCTCTCAGAATGTTCTCTGATTATATGCAAATATTTGCAGAAGCTTGACAGCAACAGTGATGATTGTTTGCTTTCAAAATAAAATGTTTTACAAAACACATTTTGCTAAACTACTGTAAGATTGTAGGTACCATATCTTTGCAGCATCATTTAGTAACAGGTTGCTTATATTTCCCCAAAATATTCATAATGGAAAATCAGTGTAACCTGTTAAAATACAATTGAGGGAAACAAAAATAAACAAGCATTGGCAAAGCCAGTAGGTCTAAAATTGGTGGTCAGGCTTTTGGTTTTGTCAATGCGTGACTTGTTTAGGCATGGTTTTTGTAAAACCTTATTGTGTGGGAGCTGCAGGGCCCTCACCATTCTAAAAAGAATTGGCAAAAGCAAAAATTGTTTTTGGTCTCAAAAGGACACATTGCCACATCAGTTCCAGGCACTAAACAAAACTACTTTGTGTGCCAATATGCTTCTTGTAAAAGAGCAGAATACTGTCACTCACAGTAAAGCCAGCTGATAGACCGAGAGAAGGAAGGAGAGAGAGAAAGAGAGACATCATTTTATTAAACACAAAAGGTCATGGTTAATACCAGGCCTAATTAGAGGCCCAATCCATACTAATATAATAAAGAGAGAGCCCATACCTTTGAGGCGGGTAATCTCAGGAACCATAGCACCAATCACAACACCCAATACAGCGTTGGAAAGGGCAGTTGCAGCAGAAGGACATAGGCTATGCAGACGCCCACCATATACATTTAAAAGGTAAAAGAACCGTGCCAGCAAAGTAGTACCTTGTGGGCGTGTCTGCGTTGTGCTGTGGGCTTGTGCTGGGGGCGTGTGGTACGTTCCGCCCTTCATGCCATGTCTCATATCGTATGCTAATCCCACCCTGCTCCTTTTAAATACCCCTGCACCCCATAATCATAACCCACCCGTACGCCTTAAAATACCCCAACACCCTTAAACACTAACCCATATTAAGCCTATAATATACCCTGTACCCCAAAACCCAAACCTATCCCTAAACCCTAAAAATACCCCTGTACCCCAAAACCCAAACCTAACCCTGAACCCTATAAATACCCCTGTACCTCAAAACCCAAACCTACCCCTGAACCCTAAAAATACCCCTGTACCCCAAAACCCAAACCTAGACCTGAACCCTAAAGATACCACTGTACCCCAAAACCCAAACCTACCCCTGAACCCTAAAATACCCCTGTACCACAAAACTCAAACCTACCCCTGAACCCTAAAAATACCCCTGTACCCCAAAACCCAAACCTAGCCCTGAACCCTAAAAATAACCCTGTACCCCAAAACCTAAACCTACCCCTGAGCCCTAAAATACCCCTGTATCCCGAAACCCAAACCTACCCCTGAACTCTAAAAATACCCCTGTACCCCAAAAACCCAAACCTAGCCCTGAACCCTTAAAATACCCCTGTACCCCAAAACCCAAACCTACCCCGGAACCCTAAAAATACCCCTATACCCCAAAACCCAAACCTAGCCCTGAACCCTAAAAATACCCTGGTACCCCAAAATCCATACCTATCCCTAAACCCTAAAACCATCCCTGTACCCCATAACCCAAAACTATATCTGAACCCTCAAAATACCCAAACACCCGAAAACATATTCCTCAGTACCCCAAAACATATACCCCTATACCCATAATTACCTTATCCAAACAAAAAAAAACCATGCTTTCACCATTCATGCATTTACAACGAATATCGTTGTAAATGTATGCGTGGTAAAAGCATATAAAATGTAATTCCATGCGTTATAATCGCATTGCGGAGTCATGGTACTTTCGTAATGAAAGTATGCGGAGTAATGGTATGCAGAAAGAACGTTGCGGAATAATGGGTGTTTACCCTCCCCCGGTAAGTACATTGGTGGCACGGCGACCCACATCCCCAGCAACATACTCATATTTTTTCACCACCCATTTGAAAAATGCACACGTCTCTCTCATTGATGGCCAGCACTGACATACACTTTTAGACACACCTCCCGCCACAAGTTCTAGAATTGCGAACTTCAGAGCAGGGGAGCTACGTTTGAATCTCGGCATCAGCTCAACATCCTGTGATTCCAGGCAAATCGCTTTGTCTCCCCGGCCCTACCACAAATGAATGTGTTCTTCTGTAATGTAAATTGTGCTCATGCCATGTTGTCGAGTTCACGCTATATAATATTGCAAGGAAAAATAAAGTAGGGAAACTCGAGTTTACACACTACTGAACGCGCACACTTAAGTGCATCAGCAGTGCACTGTGAATCGGAGCGTTTCACAGGCCTGTCACAGATAAGAAATGCTATCAAAGCAAAATCCTACAAAACAGAATACTACTGGCCGGCAGCAATTCATACCCGGACAACGTCGGGACGGGCTGCTAGTTATTAAATAAAGTCTCAAAAGTGCATCCATGGTATATATCCTTGCATTTAGTGCATATATACAGTTTCCGTGAATTCACAAGAATTTACAAAAGTAGGCCAAGAAATATTTGTGAACTGCATTTTAGCATGAGCAAACTTGCATGTGTAGATTTGCTCATGCAAAACTCTGATGTTTCATGTTCACTTTTCCTCCAACCACTTTTTCCCAACCCTTTTAGAAGTTGTACGTCTGCCAATGTCAGGAGTAAATTTCCAACCTTTTTCAGTACGGGAGAAGATTAGAGAAGAGTTGGTGAAAACCCTTAAAACATGCAAGTTAGTAGGTTTGCACAAACTCAAAAGGGCATTCCAACCCTTAAACTATTGCTTACCACTAAGTTAAGCCCCAGTATGTAGACCTGCAGAAACGTAGCAACATACAGGGAATTGCTAGTATTCAAACGCTACTATGGTACGAGCCCTGGCATAATTAGAGAGGCTTTATCAGAACTCTTACATAATGAGATTGCTGCCGTAATTTGTCGCCGCATTACATGGCACAAAAGGGACAAGTGGATTTTGTTACAGGACAAGTAGAATTATGAAGCAACCTGCCCCATGGACAAGTAGATATTTTATTAAATCCCAGCCCCTGCACACTTACATTATAGAGAGAAGCGGCAGAGCATAATATTGGTGTTCACGAATATGAGCTAATGCAGATGCACAATTTGTGTTATGAGTGTGAATGCTGTAGTCAGGAAGTCAAAACGTTCAAAAACGTTTTTAAGTCCTACTGGTCTGGAGGAAAATATTTCAAGAGAGTCTAACAAATCTTCAGGATACAAGCAATGCCATTTCTACACCTTCACGTCTCTTCAGGTCTCAAACAGCAGGTGCAGCCCTTCTTCTGTTCTTCTGTAGGACCAAAAGGTGTTCTAGGGATCTGCGTTGGAGTGCCACATTTATGCCTGCCACTAGCTCGTGGGTGGGTGTGACTCCTAGGCACTCCCTAATCAATGGGGTAAAAGTTCAAGAGGGCAACCTTACTCACTTTTTCAGTAGTTCATGTTTGCCTAACTCAATCAATCAATCATAGACATTTATAGAGCGCTCTACTTACCCTGAGGGTCTCAAGGCGCTGGGGGGGGGGGGGGGGGGGGGGGGGTGCTGCTACTGCCCGAACAGCCAGGTCTTGAGCTTCTTCCTGAAGGCGAGGTGGTCTTGGGTCAGGCGCAGGTCGGGAGGGAGGGAGGGAGTTCCAGGTCTTGGCGGCCAGGTAGGAGAAGGACCTTCCTCCTGTTGTCGTTCTTCGGATGCGGGGGATGGCGGCGAGGGCGTGACTGGCTGATCGGAGGTGTCGTTTGGGAGCGTAGAAGTTGATGCGGTTGTTGAGGTAGCTCGGGCCTTGATCGTGTAGGGCTTTGTGTGCGTGGGTGAGGAGACGGAAGGTGATTCTCTTGTTGACCGGGAGCCAGTGCAGGTCTCTTAGGTGTCCGGAGATGTGGCTGTGTCGTGGGATGTCGAGGATGAGTCTGGCTGAGGCGTTCTGGATCCGTTGGAGTCTCTTCTGGTGCTTGGTGGTGGTTCCGGCGTACAGGGCGTTGCCGTAGTCCAGTCGGCTGGTGACGAGGGCCTGGGTGACAGTCTTCCTGGTCTCGGTGGGGATCCACCGGAAGATCTTCCGTAGCATGCGCAGGATGTTGAAGCACGACGAGGAGACTGCGTTGACTTGCTTGGTCATGGAGAGGGAGGAGTCCAGGATGAAGCCCAGGTTGCGTGCGTGGTCTGTCGGTTTGGGTGCAGTTCCCAGGGCGGGGGGCCACCAGGAGTCGTCCCAGGCGGAGGGCGAGGATCCCAGGATGAGGACTTCCGTCTTGTCCGAGTTCAGCTTCAGGCGGCTGGTCGACATCCACTCGGCTACTTCTTTCATTCCTTCTTGAAGGTTGGCTCTGGCGGTGGCGGGGTCGTTGGTAAGGGAGAGGATCAGCTGGGTATCGTCGGCGTAGGAGATGATGTTCAGGTTGTGTTGGCGTGCGATGGCCGCGAGGGGGCTCATGTAGACGTTGAAGAGGGTAGGGCTCAGCGAGGATCCTTGGGGTACGCTGCAGATGACTTCGGTGGCCTTTGATTTGTACGGTGGTAGTCGGACTCTCTGGGTTCTTCCGTCGAGGAAGGAGATGATCCATTCCAGTGCCTTCTCCTGGATTCCGACGTTGTAGAGGCGCTGCACTAGGGTGCGGTGGCAGACGGTGTCGAAGGCCGCAGAGAGGTCTAGGAGGATGAGGGCCGCTGTTTCTCCGTTATCCATCAGGGTTCGGATGTCATCGGTGGCAGCGATGAGGGCGGTCTCGGTGCTGTGGTTGGCTCGGAAGCCAGACTGTGAGGGGTCGAGGGATCCGTTCGTCTCGAGGAAGGCGACCAGTTGCTTGTTGACGGTCTTCTCGATGACTTTGGATGGGAACGGGAGGAGCGAGATGGGGCGGTAATTCTTGAGTTCGGTGGGGTCCGCTGTTGGTTTCTTGAGTAGAGCGCTGAGTTCGGCGTGCTTGCAAACAGACCCCAAATTCCATGTTTCAGGGGTTGTTTCAGATGATGAAAGTCTTCTGCCACACTAAACATGGGCTTTAAAGGCTGAGGGTGTGTAGGGAAGTGAGCTACGAAAATGACCAGTGTCCTTCCACAACTAACATTGAAATCTAGTTTGAATCAGGCCCTGTATCCACAGTAAACTAGGAGACAGACATTTGGAATTACAAAGGCAGGGTTATTCAAGAACTAGAAACAGGATACACAAGAATTTTCCTGGCATCCTGCTTTCTGCCTTTGAAGGGTGTAGCAGTTGCACATGTTTCTCAGACAGGCCTGTCATGGAGGATTTGACACCATGGTGCCAACAGGAGGGGCACAGCCCCCACTCTTCAGCTGAGCTCAAAGGAGTCATCCCAGCCCATTCAGGTTGGCCTGTGAATCAAAATGAACTACTGTGTAGCTCCTGGGAGGTATTTCACACCTCAATCACGTCTCATTCCTTCCAAGCACAGGCTGGGAGAAGCTGGAGAGTTAATTCAAATTAGCCTCCAGGATCCTTTAGGTAGGGAAAAGATAACATTTCAAACTTTACTTTTCCTTGAAATGTATTAAAAAATCATATTTCACCATTGACTTGGATTTTTGATAACTATTAAAAATAGTTGTTTAATAATTGTTCTACCGGGTTCTATTCCTGAGATACAGTAGTAGTATTTTACTATGTAATCTAATTTTCCACACTGGACAGCTGCAACAGTGAAATAGCTTTTAGGGCCTAGTCACTGTAGTGACATGTTAACATTAATTTACTACATGTCCACTTTTAAATACCATGCACCCTTGCACGGCCTTGTTGGCTGCAGGGTCTACATAGGGATGACTAACTATTATTTAAAACAGAGGTTTTTACCTGTCAAAAATTGTATTTTTTAAATATAGTATGTTATTGAAATGTACATTAAACGTTTTTGTAAGAAGCCATTAGTTCAGTTCAGTGTTTAAACTGCCTTAAAAAATTGTTGTGGGGGCGTGGTCATGATCGCAGGCGGCTAGGACATGCCTGATCGGTGCTCCGTCCTAGCAACCAACAAAGCATTGTCTAGCGCCCCATCCGCCGAGCTATTTGACCCTCAATGACAGCGAGGGTCAATTGGGACCGAATCGCACCAGCGACGGCCCTGTGGGCGTATCCGCTGATACTGAAACGGTGCTAGTGGTTGACCTGCTGAGGGATCTCGGGACGCGGAGGGTCTCGTGGGGCAGCAAGATGGCAACTAACAGCCGTTTGTAGTGATGAGCACGGTGGATTAGGAGAGCCTGACATCCTGACTGAGCATGGAGAGAGATGCGGTGGACCCAGTGGACTTCGGCGGCTCACTGACTGAAGCCCCCTAATGTGAGCCTCAGGTCAAATAGGTGAGACCGGTGGTGGGGTCCCCCTCCTCGGATCTGCGACTGTCTGCTGCATGCTCCCATGCCTGGTGCTGGGGCAGCCAAGGGATGCAGAAGCTACAGAAGGATGCAGAGCCTCAACAAGCTTCTGAAGTAGGGGCGGCGGTCTGCTGGCAGGGCCTGCGCTCTCCGTACTCCAAGGCCTGCTCTCACGCTGGTTGGGCTCGCAAGCCGGCACCTGCAATCAGTGGTTGCCCATGAGCCTCAGGGGCAGATAGGTCAACCTGGGGCTGTGCTCTGGGCTGGGGACCAGGCTGGGCAGGTGTGTGCTCGAGCCTGGTCACCTCCCTGGGCTCCCTATGGACGAGTGAGCACTGCATGGTCCTGGAGCCAGGACCCCTCCTCCCTGTGTGTCAGATGCCAGTTTGCTTCAGATGCGCTATAGACAACTGATGATACTCTGGGCTGCATGGTGGTTAGGTTATGTTAGGGGGGTTCTTTTAGAGCGCATTGACACTGTGAGTTTCCTGGCGCTGATTGGGATTTCAGTGAGATAGCAGATAAAGATTAGCCAGATTGGGGAAAAAGCCAAGTTTTGAGAGATTTGCGAAAAAGAGTGAGTGAGTTAGCAGATTTGAGAGAGAGGGGAAAAGAGTTCCAAAGTGTAGGAGCAAGTGTGAGAAACTCCGACCTCCAACCCTCGCGAGTTTGAAGGAGGGGGTGGCAAGGAGATGAAGATGGGAAGATCTAAGATTGCGAGAGGGGCAGTATGGAGTGATGAGGGATTTCAGGAACCTAGGGGAGGGGCCGGTCAGGGATTTAAATACTATGCAGCCGATCTTAAAGGCTGCCCTGAGATTGACCGGGAGCCAGTGCAGTTTGGCAAGGAGAGGCTTGGCCGACTGCCATTTTGGAATCCTGAAGACCAGTCGTGCCGCTTGGTTCTGAGCGATCTGCAGCCTATAGAGCAAGGTTTTGGGCAGACCGTGATATAAGGAATTTGAGAAGTTCAAGCGGGAAAGGACCAAGGCCAGTGATGTAAATAATTAATTTACTCTCTTAATTTCTATGCAGGTAAGTACTTAATCAATAATAACTCAATCGGAAAGAAGGAAAACAGAGTCCGTGGTGTAAGAGTTTCTAAGGGTTTTATTCCTCATAAAGGAATCAGGATATCATGTTCTGACCACCACACAGGATGTCAGAAGGGATAGATGAGCGCGCCCTCGTTTATTGACAATACATAGCTTATATACTTGATTTACATCATAATGTTCAATGTAAGAGGCGTAACAGCTGAGAGAAGACAAGATAACAGTATACACGTGGTGCTAGTACATCATCAAGAGGCGTAAACTAGGCGTGAACTAGGGTGTGTGCTAGAAAACGTCACTGATAGGTGACGCAAGTGGGTGGCACCAAGGGGTGGTGCTAACAGAATGTTGCAATGTCAGCGGAAATCGGAAGCTTGGATGCGCGCGCAGCTGCATGACGTGTGATAGACGGGGTGCAGGGGACTTGACATTTACACTGGCGGAAAGAGACAGAAGTCTGGCATGTCAGATCAACTTGTGCTTCTATCATATCTGATATCTGATGTTTAGGAACTAAGCTATCTGGGCAGAAAGGTCTCTAGAGCAGAAGCTATTCTATACTTGCTGTGAGTGCGTGTATAAGCGCCTGAGTGTCTGTATGAGAAGCGTGGGGGCATGGGGCCTTCCATGGAAGCATGGCAACAGAGGCTATGAATTACTTGCATAAAGACAGGTCGGCCCTTTAGCCCTGTAGCTGAGGAAGGATGTTTACTGAAGCTAGCAGGCCGGAATGTATCTTCGGGGAGGAAAACAGATAACTCGAAGGTTATAGTCAATCTTGGCAGGCAGCAGGCTGAGCTGAGCACGGAGGGCCGCGCTAGAAGTAAGTCAGAGTTCACGGGTACGGGGGCTGCTTGGGCAGAGGCCCTCGCAGTCAGAAGCCAGAAAAGAGGCTCGGTGGCAGAGATTCAGGGCCTACTTTCAGCCAGGCTGAAAAACGTAGGAGTACACTTCAAAAAGACGTTGGCATAACATACTTAGGAACGGACCATCAAACCCATTCATGGTGGGTCTGAAAGAGGACAAGTTAACGTTGGACGCAAATGTATTTGCGTCTTCATAGCTGGTACAGGAGGGAAGTTACATGCACTTTTAACTCGTACATGGAGTCGGTGGGGTACTCGCTAGGGAACACAACATGACCATAAAATTTATATTACCTCATTCCCTCCTTGTTCCCTACGGACCCTTCATGATATATCGATCCTCATAAATCGATCAGTTTGTTCTTGTAACATTATATGTTCGTCTTTCTTTCTTTGACTGTTTGAGAGGCAACTGGAATGCTCAATGCAGGATGTGGCACACAGTCCACATATCGCTGGCCCACACTGCAGGCACAGGCAACAACTGAATACTATAACAAGGCCAATGCCTAGGAAGGATAAGATCTTCCATCCCCAAGCTGTCAACGTAGTCCAGAACCAACCGGACCAAGTCCAGGTGCCTGGATTCTGATGTATCTGATTTGCAATTTTATGTAAACGGGTGATAGCTTGATAGACAGATGGTGCGTTTTGTGGAATGAAAACACAGCAACTTGACCCGATGACCTTACAAGCTCCACCTCTATCTGCCAAGATGACGTCAATCACAAGACGATTTTGAAGGACAACAGTCCGTATAGCAGACTGCTCCTCTGTTAAGTTACCTAGAGCGGAGGCAGTTTCGTTCACTACTGCTTCGAGTGTTCTCGTTAATCTGCGTATTAATTTACTGTTTTGGACAGGTCCTAGGAAGAAAAAGAATCCTTTATTGAAATCAGTGTACTGTTCCCATGCCGTTTCTGTGTAGTCGACAAGGGGAATATCTCTTTTGGGTCTATTCGGTGCTAGATTCGTATTTCTATGGTAATCAGGAGGAGCTAGGAAAACAGGTGGCAGAAGGAAGGCAATGTAACAGGTACCATCCCAATCTGGAGGCAAACGTATGTATGCGGTATGACCACAAACAAAATAGGAATGACTGATAGCTTTAAAGGACGATTTACCATGGTCACTGAACTCGACCACAGTAGTGCATTTACTATGACCTACGTGTACTGAACCTTTCTTGCTAACACATAATTCACCTGTGACTGGTAGTACTAACATATGGGGCAGAACTGGAGCAGTTTCAGATTCAACAGTGAGGATCATAAGGCTAATTGTGTAATTACCTAATCCATATACTTCATTTTCTAGATCAGTTCCTATTCGAGTGGGAAGTCCCTCTTTATCCGGATAACAGACGTTGAGCAGGACTAAGTTCAAGTTTCCCCAAACCCAGCCCCCATCGAAAACAGCAATATCAGGATCTAAAGAATTAATTATTTTAAACCATGCTCCACAGGAGCCATTGTGAGTGAATGGGTACGGAAAGAGAGGCAGAGCTCCCTTGTAATTCTGGTAGGGAGGGAGTCGGCCACATATCCAACAGTCTGTAGCATTATTTGTCTGATGGGAATGGTGTAACATACTAATGAATGTATTGTTGCGCAGCGCAAGTCTGTAAGAGAGTTCATGTGCAGGAAGTTCACTGAAAGTGTGTTCAGCAGAGACATTGTAAGCAGATTGTTCACGCCTGAAAATAGGCCAGTACATAGGAAGCAGAATGCTGGCAATAATAATTAGAATACTCAGAATAAACATGATTATTAGTGTCACTATGCAGTGACTACGAAGTGATTTGCAATATGTTCTTCTCTTTTCCTCTCTCTCTCTAACTCGATCTAGGGGATACATGTCAGAAACTATTTAACCGATTCACCTAAGGGAGGACTTAAACAATTAAACTGTCTGACTTGCTAGATCGAAGCTTCATTCGGTAAAGTTCTTGAGAAGTCTTTTCTCTTTTAGGCACAGTAACGTCTTGTGCTTCAACACAGTCTTTGGTGGGGGTGGACGAGTCAGAGTCCTGTTTCAGTCCGTTTTTTAGTTCATTGCATAGTTTGATGTGACTCGTGTGGACCCACCCCTTTCTCCCCTCGATTTTCACGGCGGTCCTAGTGGTAAGCAGAACGGTCTTTGGAGACTTCCAGCGGGGCTCCAGCGGACTTTTCCGGTCGAAATTCCGGACGACTACCAGGTCACCTGGGCGGACCTCATGCGCCTTTACATCGGTGTTGTCAGGGAAGGCTGCGGCAACCTGTGAACGACATGATTGGAGTGCAGACATCAAGGAGGCAAGGTAATCTGTCAACATGTTACAATCAATATCAGTGATCTTTTTCGGAACGGGCGTCCCCCACATATTCGGCGGTCTGCCAAAGACCACTTCGTACGGGGATAGCCCTGATCTCGAGTGGGCGACCATCCTCATGTAGAATAGTGCCACGGGCAGGGCGACTATCCAGTCGACCCCTTTTTCCTGACAGATCTTGGCAAGACGGATTTTTAGTGTCTGATTATGCCTTTCTACAAGGCCAGCTGCTTCGGGATGTCGGACACAGTGGAACCTCCACTGATATCCTAGCAAGAGGGAAACTTGTCTCATCAGCTCGGACGAGAACGGCTGTCCGTTGTCTGAATACACGACACGGGGCAAACCGTACCGTGGGAAGAATTCACGAACCAACTGTCTGGCAGTGGTCGGAGCAGTGTAGTCTGGGACTGGGTATGCTTCGGTCCAGCGGGACAGAGCACAAACAATTACAAGGACATACTTAAATCCTCTACAGCTATTCATCTGGATATAATCCATCTGGAGGACTTCAAAAGGGTGATCGGGAGGATGAAATCCACCTTGCTCAACAGGGACGCTTTTACCTGGATTGAACTGACAACAGATCATGCAAGTACGCACTTTCTGTTTTGCTGCTGCTCGTAAGTGTTTGTTGTACCAGAGATTCTGTAAACTGTCTAACATGGCTTTCTCTCCAAGATGGGCAGGACTATGTGCTGTATTTATCATGACTTGAACCATTGAGTCGGGGAGAAACCATATAGATTTTCCCTTCGTCACCCAACCTTGATCTGTCTGAATCCCTCCTAGTTCAGTCCATTTCTTTATCTCCTCTGGAGTAGCATGTGTCTGGATATCAATTACATCTAGGGTGGGATCTCTAACTGCCATACACTGGGTCTGGACTATTGTCTTTGTCACATCAGTAGTCTGGGTGTGAGTCAATGCTGTATGTTTTGCTGTCTGGTCTGCCAGGTCGTTACCCTGGGAAACAGAATCTGTGACTTTAGTATGTGCCTTACACTTCATGACTGATATGCCCGAAGGCAAATGTATTGCTTCTAACAGTGCTTGAATAAGGGGGCCATGTTGTATCTTGGCCCCATGGGAAGTCAGAAAACCTCGTTCTTGCCAGAGGACTCCGAAGTCGTGTACAACTCCGAAGGCATAGCGGGAATCTGTGTATATGTTAACATTTCTGTTCTTGGCTAGAATACAAGCTCGAGTCAGAGCGATGAGCTCTGCTGCTTGAGCAGACAGGGTGTCAATACGATGTGTTTCTTTAATTTCAGTTTCAGTGGTCACGGCGTACGCGGCCACTAATTCTCCTGTACTTGTTCTCATGCATGAACCGTCCACATAAAGTGTCAGGTCTGGATTTGTCAATGGGACATCTGTTAAGTCTCGTCTAGGCTTAGTTACTGCATTAATTATTTCTATACAATCATGCGGAGCTGGATCTGTCATAACTGTAGGTAACAGTGTTGCGGGGTTCAGGATGCTGCAACGTCTGATTTCTATGTGTGGCTGGAATAGTGTTAATTCATAACCTGTCAGTCGTGCTATAGTTAAGTGTTGAGTCTGGGTTCTGTTTAACAAAACCTCTACAGAATGTGGTACTTGAACTGTTAACTGATGACCTAAAACAATTGAATCACTTTGTCTTATTGCTAACGCTGTTGCTGCTACTGACTTTAAGCACGCAGGGAGTGCTTGAGCTACTGAATCCAATGTACTAGAAAAATAAGCACAAGGCTTATGTGAACCTGCTTGGTCTTGAGTGAGGACAGACAACGCTGTGCCATCACGTTCTGTAACAAAAAGTGTAAACGGTTTGCTGTAACATGGTGTCGCTAAAACTGGTGCTTGGCATAAAACTTTCTTTAATTCTTCAAAAGCTTGTGTGTGTTCCTGAGTCCAAGGGAGGACAGTCGAAGTCGCTGCCTCCTGTGTCGTTAACTGGATGAGTGGTTTAGCTAGAAATGCATACTGGGGAATCCATTGTCTGCAGTACGAGGTGAGGCCTATGAAGGCCCGCACTTCCTTTTGTGTCTTGGGTTGCGGCATGTTCACAATTAACTGAATGCGATCGGGAGTGAGCTGTCTCCCCACTTTGGACAGCAAGTGACCCAAGTACACAACTTGCTGAACACAGAATTGTAGCTTCGAAGGAGACACCTTGTGTCCCTTGTCGGCCAGGAAATGTAAAACTGTCAGTGATGCTTTTTCACATTCGGGCTCACTTCGTGCGGTGATCAGCAGATCATCGACGTATTGTAGTAAAGCGGTGTTAACTGGCATTTGAATACAATCTAGTTGTCTTTTCAGTGCTTGACTATAGATGCTGGGGCTTTCTGTGAATCCTTGAGGTGCGCGCGAAAATTTGAAACTGCGTCCATTTAAACAGAATCCGAAGAGATATTGGCTCTCTGGATCAATAGGCACGCTGAAGAAGGCGTTCTTGAGATCAATTACAGTAAAGAACGTTGCTTCTGAATCAATAGCAGTCAAGAGAGATGATATATCGGGGACCACAGGATACTGTGGGATAATGCATTTATTCAATTCTCGAAGATCAATCACCAGCCGATATACTGGCGGTGCATTGGGATCAGTACGTTTAAGAATCGGAATGATGGGTGAGTTACAGATATTGGAGTCGGTCTCGACGACCACTCCTTGGGCAATGAGCTCTTCAATGATTTTCAGTAAAGCCGCTACAGCATCGGGTGGTAACTTGTATTGTCTGATTCTGGGTAATACAACACCTGCCTTGAGGGTAACGCGGTATGGTGTAATGTGCATACATCCTACATCAGTTGGGCCTTTTGCCCACAAGTAATCAGGTACATTTTTCAATCTGACGTCAAACTCACGAAGGACGTAATGACCCTTGAAATCCCGCAGAAAGAGTCTAACTCCCTCCGGGGAGCAGCATATTATAGCCCCTAGAGCCTTCAGTGTTTTAATTCCTAACAGATTTTCCGGACATGATTTTGTTAGTAACAGGTCTGTAACGCGTGATAATGGACCCACAGCCAGGGGAACTGGTTCTGAGACTTCATTTACAATAGGTTGTCCTGAAAAACCAAGAGAAACATTTTGTGAGCCTGAGAGGGGTGCCCCTGGAACTTCGTCATGACTTATTGTAGTGCGACTTGCCCCTGTGTCAATTAAAAACTTTCTATCTTTCCCCAATACTTGACTGTGTACATAAGGACCTTCTTGATCTACAGGAATCTCGATAAGAGGCAAGCCACCTTCCCTCTCTAGGCTGTTTCATGTATATCGGGAATATTCGGGGTAAGCAGACTGGGCATACTGGTACATCTGTTGTGAGACTTGCTGAGTTGCAGCAATGGGCTGTGGCTGTGGTACTGCTACGGTCTGTGCTGTCTGTGCGGATGCATGCATGGGCTGTGTATTCTGTGTAGACTGATGCTGGTTATGGTCTTGTCTAGGCGGATGCGGTCTCTCTTTAGTTTTACCTGTCGCTATGTTATGTTTCAGAACTGCACATTCGTGTACGTAGTGACCTGGCTGCTTGCAATAATTGCATGTCCCTTTAACAGGAGCTGCGGCGTGACTTGTCTGGGTCGTACCTTTCCTGTGACTGTCGGATGGGACCGTCTGGGCTACTAACATTTTCATTTTCGTGTCTTTCATGCGCTTCTGTTCCTGATCTTGTTCTTCCCTAATTCTATTCTGGTGATATTGTAACATTTGTAACATCTGGGATGGCGTATTTGCTTGCCATGTACTCTCGACTTTATACACTCTATTTTTAACTAACGGTAGGGAATTCTCGACTAACTTTGATACAAAAAGATGTGGGTACGACTCGCTACTTGGCTGGAGGCCACTATTGATAATAAAACATTTCTCGAATCTTGAATAAAAGTCGCTAGTATCTTCATCATGTTTCTGTTTACAGGACGAGATTGCATCCCAATCCTCCTTTCTAGTTGTCAATAATCTGGGCAGGACCTGTACTATCAAACCTGGTAATGCTTTAGTTTTGTCCCCAAGGCCTAACCCTGGGACCCGTTTCTTTTCTTCATCCTCTATTTCTGCCCAGGCAATCTTTGCGTCTCCCACCTCCCAGTCCTTTTCCTTTAATTTCTCGAATATACCCGTAGGCAATAATACTTTCAACATTTTCATGATATCATCATATGTGTAGTCCCCCATCAGTAACATGTCTTTGAGCTCTCTATGAAAACCTGCAGGGTCTTTATCATGGCACGGTACTAATTTCTTCATTTCTAACAGTTCTAATTTAGTTAGAGGCGTGTGTACATACACGCGTTTCAAAATTTTATCCTCACCCATAACAGGGTGCACTTCTCGCAAGGGGTTCTGACTTTCAATACCACCCCCGCACTGCATATGGTACATTTTCCTTTCTGGAGGTGGGGCGGGAACATATTCAGGACTTACAAAGGTGTCATATCTGCGTCGTTGTTCTAGAATTATTTGAACTAATTTAGTGCTTAGGCCTCTCCATCTATCCATCAGTAGTGCTTCTAGTGTCTCATGTAAGGGACCTGGATCGGAATAATGTTTTCTGTACTTAATGAGAAGGTGCTGAATCATATATATACCTGCTAATTTCTGTTCGTCGGGGGAGAGGTTCAGAAATGTCTGTGCTACGGTGTCATCATTATATATGTCTGCATTTTCGGCCCATGATACCGCTGATCGGGCTAATTCTTGTTCATCCATAGAATTGAGTACATGGTACCCAACTCGATCTCGAAGCCGTTTATCAGTTTCCTGGAACTGATGTTCAGCAGAATTCGGATTCGTTAAGGCAGAGAAGAAAACTCTCTTGCTTTCTGGACGGATACCCTTCCTAAGATAAGTTCCCTTACCTACATATGCTATAGTGCTTGTAGTCGGTTCTAGTTTTTCAGATTCTTCTTCCTCCTCGGAGGGAGCCTTTTCTTTCTCTTTCTCGTGTACTGCTATCACTGCTTTCTTAATCTTTTTATACATGGCCTCTATGCAATTTTGTCTGTCATGTTTTCCATCGGCTATATTTTGACCCCACTTGTTCAATGCATCTAATTCACTCTGCTCTGTTCCGGGCCTGTCTCGTTCTCTTATTAGACAATTTATGAAAAATCGTAGTATCAGTGCTTGCATGGTAACTTTCTGTTTCTCCAGGGCATCCTTAATACTGTCGGGGTCCTTTCCCGTTTGAACGAACTCATATATTCTATCTAGGTGCTCCTTCATTCCTGCATAACATAACAAACTATCAGTAGCAGATCTTAACCGTAAAGACGCTAATATCATTAAGTCGTCCTGTCCAGGTTCTGGATCATATCTACAAACTGACATATTTTCTTTTAGTGCATCAAGACGGGATGAATTAGAAGAACGGGGGGATCTGTGCGTAAAAGGACTCTGCATACCTCTGAGATTTAATCTGTGAGTCGGTGGCGGGGTCTGGAGACCCGCGGTCGCACCTCCTGAAGCGGAAACTTGGGCATTATCTCTGTGTGTAGTCAGTATCTGAATTTGTCTTTTAGTAGGATCTGATTGAAGTGGTTTCGGCAGATCAGTTTTAGGTGAGGGAAGTGGCGGAGCTGGCGGAACGGGACTAGTCTTTTTCGGTGTCGGCTGAGAGTGATCTTGGGGGGCAGTACCACCCCCGGCCCTGTCAGTAGGCAGGGCACGAACAGGCAGATTGGTGTAAGCTGGCGCTACATCTTCGAGATATGAATTTAGGAATATGTCTTTAGTAGTCTTATGCATTACTTTAGTTGGAACTAATGGTGACGGCAAATTTTTCGGTATTTCTGAAATGGCGTCAGGGGTACCATCGGCCAAAAGATACATGTTGTTCACTTTGCCATTTAGGATACGATCTATTTGTTCTACTTTTACTCGAATTCCCTCAGTAACTAATTCGTTTTCTTGGGCCTTTTCTGATTCTTTAAGTCTGTCTTCTCTACGGAGTGCTCTATCAGCACGCTTACGTGATTCCTTACGCCAAAATTCTATGGCGTCTTTCTGAGATTGTCTAGCTTTCTTTTTCCGTAATATTTCTTCTACCTTTATGATGCACTCGGCATCCCATGTTCCGTTAACTGGCCATCGGTATCTTTCCTCTAGGTGCTTGGTATAATCTGTCCATAACTCTAGATACAAGATGGCGTCTATGCCATGCTTATTATACATGAAATTACCTGGAGTGTCCCTAGGGGGGATTGGAATTTCTTCCTCTAACATCCCTTTCCTAGTTCCTATCTGCTTTAATTTGTTGAAAAACGGCATTGTGCCTACTTGATACTGAAATGCTTGATCCTAAATACTTAATTAGCATGTAACTATTTAAACAAGAAAACACAATAATACACAAGAACAATCACATTCATGCCACGACATTAATCACATGAAACATTTAAAGACATAGCTAACTTCCCCCTACTCTGAATGTACCGCTCAACGATACAGATACACTGCTGTAACAGTGCAGAAATTCGGAATACTTTATATACTGCTAAACAGTACAGATACACTGCCTAAAAACAGTGCAGACCGGACTTGCGTACCCAAACCCGTCTAGATACGACCCAGCAATGGTACTCACCGGGAAGCACGGAAAACAGAAGGCCTCGGAAACTCGACTGGACTCGACTCGGAACTTCGGAAAACTTCGGAAAACTTCGGAAAACTTCGGAAAACTTCGGAAAACTGGTGGGCCTCTTCACACCTCGGACCTTGCTTCCTTCGGCTGGGCTCTGGTCGGGATCCTCCGCACTCCTCACCGCCTCGTCTGGGCACTGATCGCAGTCTTCGTCACCTCCGTGTGTCAGAGGGGGATGCAGGAAATCCTGCCAGTACACGTGTTGTCCGTCTAACTGATGGCAGGGGACACGGATTGCAACGCACCTTCCGGCGCGTGAGGTGGGGGAGGGGTCCCTATTCGGGCGCCAAAATGATGTAAATAATTAATTTACTCTCTTAATTTCTATGCAGGTAAGTACTTAATCAATAATAACTCAATCGGAAAGAAGGAAAACAGAGTCCGTGGTGTAAGAGTTTCTAAGGGTTTTATTCCTCATAAAGGAATCAGGATATCATGTTCTGACCACCACACAGGATGTCAGAAGGGATAGATGAGCGCGCCCTCGTTTATTGACAATACATAGCTTATATACTTGATTTACATCATAATGTTCAATGTAAGAGGCGTAACAGCTGAGAGAAGACAAGATAACAGTATACACGTGGTGCTAGTACATCATCAAGAGGCGTAAACTAGGCGTGAACTAGGGTGTGTGCTAGAAAACGTCACTGATAGGTGACGCAAGTGGGTGGCACCAAGGGGTGGTGCTAACAGAATGTTGCAATGTCAGCGGAAATCGGAAGCTTGGATGCGCGCGCAGCTGCATGACGTGTGATAGACGGGGTGCAGGGGACTTGACATTTACACTGGCGGAAAGAGACAGAAGTCTGGCATGTCAGATCAACTTGTGCTTCTATCATATCTGATATCTGATGTTTAGGAACTAAGCTATCTGGGCAGAAAGGTCTCTAGAGCAGAAGCTATTCTATACTTGCTGTGAGTGCGTGTATAAGCGCCTGAGTGTCTGTATGAGAAGCGTGGGGGCATGGGGCCTTCCATGGAAGCATGGCAACAGAGGCTATGAATTACTTGCATAAAGACAGGTCGGCCCTTTAGCCCTGTAGCTGAGGAAGGATGTTTACTGAAGCTAGCAGGCCGGAATGTATCTTCGGGGAGGAAAACAGATAACTCGAAGGTTATAGTCAATCTTGGCAGGCAGCAGGCTGAGCTGAGCACGGAGGGCCGCGCTAGAAGTAAGTCAGAGTTCACGGGTACGGGGGCTGCTTGGGCAGAGGCCCTCGCAGTCAGAAGCCAGAAAAGAGGCTCGGTGGCAGAGATTCAGGGCCTACTTTCAGCCAGGCTGAAAAACGTAGGAGTACACTTCAAAAAGACGTTGGCATAACATACTTAGGAACGGACCATCAAACCCATTCATGGTGGGTCTGAAAGAGGACAAGTTAACGTTGGACGCAAATGTATTTGCGTCTTCATAGCTGGTACAGGAGGGAAGTTACATGCACTTTTAACTCGTACATGGAGTCGGTGGGGTACTCGCTAGGGAACACAACATGACCATAAAATTTATATTACCTCACCAGGGTGACTTGGAGCAGAACTTCGGGGGACAGGAGATAAGCGACCTTCCTGATCCTGCGAAGCTGATGCATACAGGAGGTGGTGAGTCCCCAGCCCACTGCCTGTCCTGACCGCCCTGGAGGCCTGCCTGGTCTGAGTGAAAAGGGCCCAACAATTTTACTGGTGGTAATTGTGACTTTAAGCTTCCTCATTGAGGTATCTCTAGCATGCTGCACTCTGTGGGGAACCTGTAGGTGGACTGGCATAGGGGCTATTTATAAGGCCTCCCCTCTTACTTGTGTGGTACTGCCTCACTGCTACAAACATTCTGAAGTCTAAGCAAACAGCCTCTGTTCGGGTTCATAAAGACACGCCACAAGGGTGGCGCCATGGGTCCTGCAGTTGACTGGCACTCCCCATCTCCCGCCTGGACTGGATTAACCTCCGCCAAAAGTCACCATTGCCGCTATTGGGAGAGAACCACAGTTATGTCTACAGCTAAGGCCGCAAAGATGCTTCCTATGCAATATGCTTACCTAGTGCACAGGGAGAGCAATAGTAAACAGGCCATCTATAGCAAAGACTGAAAATCCTCCTGAAGCTGAAGATGCGGAGGGCCCAGTTACTAACCTTTCCTAGAGGCCGTATTTGTGTCCTTAAGTGAGGACCTGCAGGCGATCAAGAGAGATCTCTCCTCTGACCTACGCAAAGTCTGCTGTGATCTAGATCAAGTTGGATAGAGAGGCTCCGCTTTGGAGGACTAGGAAGCCAGTCATGATAAGGACATTAAAGGGCTACAACAGGAGGTGCTTTGTCTCCAAGATCAACAAACCAACAAGACCTTCAGGCCCACATTGGAGACCTAGAAAATAAGTCTAGGCTGAACAATATTCATATCCGGGGGATTCCGTCTGATGCAGAGCACGCAGACCTGGAAGAATATGTGGGAGACCTGTTCCGCCACGTCCTAGGGGCCTCAGCAGATTCAGAGATAAAGCTAGATCGGTTCCACCGGGAGAGACCTCCGAGACCTGCGAAAAGCCCCCGACTGTCATTTTGGTGTGCATTCACAACTTTCAGACAAATTAGTCTATTCTGCGTAAGGCCCAGGATATCCATCTGCTTCAATTCAGAGGCATGCACCTAAACTATATCAGGACGCAGTAGCTTTTACACTACAGAAACTGCACAATGGTTTCCCGGTTACGGCCCACCTGAGGAGCGCCGGTATTTCCTACTCCTGGGGTCAAACATTTCAGATCATCTTCTGCCTTGTCGGCAAGGTACACCAGATACATTCCATCGCGGATGCCTGCCGAGTCCTTGGCATCAAAGATCCCTCTCATGAAGATCCGCCACCTAGCCCACAGGATCAGGCAGTGTGACGCCGACCTCGTTGGAAGCAACACACACATGCCTTTGACAACCTACACCCTGATCCAGCGAGTATAGCACAGGAGAGGAGCCCTGTGCTATACGCGCTAACTAGAGATACCACCAAGGTTGATGAAACTTGAAACTGGGGGACATTTAGCTTGATGACTTCCCCTCTATATGGAGAGTTTGAGGGTGGCGGGGACGGGACAAGGGGTCCTGCTGTTTCGAAACTGCCCAGTAGCCTCTTCCCTGATGGGACCCTTTCTTCATCGGAACTCTTCTATAACACTGGTTATGCCTGATGGGACCATGCTCCATTTGTTGTTACCATACTCAATGGACATATCTCATTATTTACTGAATGTTTTCCACATTTGTTTGTTCAGGGAGTTTTTGGGGTCTTTTTACTCTGTCTTCTAGCAGAGACAATTTTAGGCCCCTCAGGTTGTCTAGTACTGGTTCGTTGCACTGAACAGCACTTTTTTGTTGCATGCCTTCAGATTCAGATTTCATGAAGCTTAAGATTATTAGCCTCAATGTCCGGAACCTTAACAATCCCACCTAAAGGTTGGCTATCCTTTCTCTACTTGAGCAGTCGGGCAGCGATATCTGTCTCCTTCAAGAGACTCATTTAGTTACTAAAGATGTCCATAGAATGCAGTCACTCTGGTTCCCACGTTAGCTATGGTCCTCAGGTCCAGCAAAAAAGGATGGGGTTGCCATTATCTTTTTGTGGGGCTGTAAAGGGAAAATCTTACCTACTATTGCAGAAGTCAAGGGGTGCCTCCTTTTGCTTCGAATCAGGATGGGTACCTTTCACTTTACCCTAGCGAATGTATCAGAAAAGCTTCCTCACGCACTCCTTGGCCTCTGTGCTCCAGACCTTTGATGCAGCTATAGTGATGGGGGACATGAATTTATTTGTAAACACTGACATAGATCATTCTAGCCAATGCTCCAACTAGGCAGGTGTCTCCTCGACCACAGGCTTGCTCTGGATGACGAAGTGTGGGCTAAAGGATGTGTGGCATTGACTACATCCAACGACCAGGAACTTTAAATATTATTCTGCTGCATATAAGACTTACGCATGTATTGACTATTTTTTTGAAAATGTAACCCTCCTAGTCCTTGCCTCTGATGCCTCTATTCACCCACAAGCGCTTTCTGATCATGCTCCCATCTCGCTGTCTATCCGGTTTCCTCTTTGTCCATGGCGCTCCCACTGACAATTGTGGGATACTATGATTCAATCCCAGACTATGGTCGACTTGATTCAGAAGGTGATCCTAACTAATGATACTGGGGAGACCTCCCTAGCCTCCATATGGGAAGCCTTGAAGCTGGTAGTTAGGGGAGAGTTTATCGCTATCCCTGCGGCAGAGAATCATCGTCGCCGAGACAAACGGCAGAGTTTTAAGAAAATGGTCACTGAACTAGAAGAAATGCGTTACTTACCTGTAACAGCAGTTATCCAGTATTGGTGTCTTTCATAGATTCACATGCCTGAATCATTCCCCGTCGCCGAGACGGGAGCCTCCGGTACATAAAAAAGTAATGTCCTAAGGACATACATAGAGAACATAGGCCGAAGGGCTTCCCCTTTGGGGCCTTTCCACGTCCTTATGTAAAAAGGACCGAACTCTCATCGTTAGCCAATCAGCTCCGACCTCCCTCTAGAACCTTCCCGGGAGAAGCCTCCGTCCCTCAGATTTTCGTACGCACCCAGCTAGGGTGTCGCAATGTAGACATAGAGGTACGTGAGTCCTTACCGGGGAGGCGGGAGGGTTGCATGTGAATCTATGAAAGACACCAATACTGGATAACTGCTGTTACAGGTAAGTAACGCATTTCTTATCCAGTATTTGGGTGTCTTTCATAGATTCACATGCCTGAATCAGAGTAGCCAGCAGTTATACATGCATAGTGGTACAGCACATTCTCACCTCCAGCAGATCTGCATAAATTACAGACAACATGAGAGAAACATGGTAATATACAGTCATGCATATAGCAGAAAAACCATGAAGAATGTGCATACCAGGATGGCGGGACGAGGTAAGGCTCACCTTATTGGAAGAGATGGCGTAGCACCGCTTGTCCCACTGCAGCATCCTTCTGCAGTTCGATGTCCAGGCAGTAATGCCTGGAAAAGGTGTGCGGGGACTTCCAGGTCGCCGCTCGGCAAATGTCCAGGACCGTCACTCCAGCGAAGAGCGCCGCCGACGCGGACATCGCCCTGGTAGAGTGGGCAGCCACTCGGTCCGTTGAAGGCCGACCGGCCTGATCATGGCAAAACGCAATCGCTGATGAAATCCAGCGGGAGATGCTCTGTTTTGTTAGGGGCAAACCCATTCGCGGGTTGCTGTAGGCTACAAACAGTTGAGAAGACTTTCTGACATCTTTGGTTCTGTCCAAGTAGAATTTGAGACATCTTTTAAGGACCAAGGAATGCAGCGCCCTTTCTGCCGCTGTGGAAGGGTTCGCAAAAAAGGACTTGAGGACAATTGGTTCGTTCAGATGAAAGTCTGAAGGCACTTTAGGTATGAATTTAGGGTTGGGCCTGAGTACCACTCGATCGTGCCTGAATTGTAGATATGGTTCCTGAATAGACAGCGCCTGAAGTTCGCTGACCCTCCTGGCTGACGTCAGGGCGAGCAGGAGTGCCGTTTTCCAGGAGAGATGTTTGAGAGAGGCCCGGTGTATGGGCTCGAATGGGTGTTTCATAAGTTGGTTGAGCACCAAGTTCAACTGCCAGGTTGGAGGGACTTTCCGAGGCCTCGGAAAGGATCTGTAGAGCCCCTTCAGAAATTGCTTTATCAGCCGACTGGACCATAGTGAAGGCCCTGATGAGGTCCTGGTGAATCTAGAAATCGCAGCCAGATGAACCTTAATGGAGGCGTGAGCCAGCCCCGATTGAGCCAGGTGGAGGAGGTACGGTAGCAGTTGCACTGGGGTAACCCGTAGAGGGTGTAAGCCCTGTTCCGAACACCACAAGCAGAACCTCTTCCACTTCAGCGAGTAGGTCTTGTTCGTACTGCCCGCCCTCGCTTTGGCTAGGACGGCCCTGCAGTCCTGCGGGATCTCTAGGTCTCCGAACTCTCGGTGCTCAGGAGCCAGGCCGATAATTTGAGCGAGCGGAGGTTCGGGTGGTGTACCTGGCCCCCGGACATCGTTAAGAGGTTCGGGTGTTGTCGAAGGTGAATCGGGGGCCTGATGGAGAGGCGAAGCAGGTCCGAGAACCAGTGTTGTCTCGGCCAGTACGGAGCAATCAGGATCAGGGTGCACGGCTCCGTCTTCATCTTCCGGAGGAGCCTCGGTATCATCGGGAACGGAGGAAAAGCGTACGCAAACACGCTGAACCAGCCGATGGAAAAAGCATTTCCCAACGACCCCTGTTGGGGATGCCAGCTTGCGTAGCTTGGGCATTTGGCGTTCCCTGCCGTCGCGAAGAGATCGATCTTCGGGGCTCCCCATTGTGAGAAGAGGTGGGCCACTGTGTCGCCGTGCAGCTCCCATTCGTGGGAGAGAGAGGTCTGCCTGCTCAGGGCGTCCGCGATGGTATTGTCCTTCCCGGGAACGTACTACGCCTTGAGGGAGAGCCCGTGTGCCACCAACCAGTTCCAGATTTTCTGCGATTCTCGTGAGAGAGAGAGAGATCGCGTTCCCCCTTGTTTGTTCAGGTAGTGCATCGTCGTGGTGTTGTCCGTTTTGACGAGCACCGGGGAAGTTCCGATACGTGGCAGGAATGCCTGCAGAGCCAGATAAACAGCCCTCAGCTCCAAGAGGTTGATGTGTAGTAGTTTCTCGTGGGCCTCCCATTTGCCGCTGACTCGAAGGTCCAATAGAACAGCGCCCCAGCCTTCCAGGGAGGCATCTGTCGTGATGACCAGAGGTGCCGGCGGCAGGAGGAACTGCAAGCCGGCTGTCAGGTGTTTCCGACTTCTCCACCACAGAAGGGCCTTTGTGATGGCCGGTGTGATCTTGATAACGTCCTCGAACGAGCCGGAACTCTGTTTCCATTGCCTCGCCAGAGCCTCCTGCAGGGGACGCATGCGGAGCCTGCAGTGCGGTATGAGGAGAATGCAGGAGGACATCATCCCTAGCAGGGAGGTGAATGTCCTGACTTTGATGCGAGATTTCTTGGCCACCGCCGCGGCCAGGGACAGTATTGTGTTGGTCCTGTCCTCCGAGGGGAAGGCCTTTGCGCAATCCGTGTCTAAGGTAGCCCCTAGGAAGGTGACCCTCGTTGATGGAGTAGTGCAGGATTTCTTGAGGTTTATTGTCAGACCCAGCTGTTGAAAAAGTGCGCTGCAGGCGTTGGAGGAAGCGGTCGCGCCCCCCGGAGAAGGCGCCTTCACCAGCCAGTCGTCCAGGTAGGGGAATACCTGGTGACCTCTTTGCCGCAGGAAGGCTGCCACCGGCGCCAAGCACTTCGTGAAGATACGTGGCGCGGATTTGAGGCCGAATGGCAAGACCTTGAACTGATAATGTCTGCCTGCAACCTCGAACCGCAGGAACCTCCTGTGCCTTGTGAGGATGGGGATATGGTAGTAGGCGTCCTGTAAGTCCAGGGAGACCATGGAGTCTCCCCTCTCCAGCGCTCCGAGGATCTCCTGTAACGTTACCATCCGGAAGGACTGACTCCGAAGGAAGGCGTTGAGCGCCCGGAGGTCCAGGATTGGTCTCCACTTGTCTCCCTTTTGTTGGACCAGGAAGAAGTGGGAATAAAATCCCGTCCCCTTCTGGGACGCTGGGACCCTCTCGATGGCTCCTTTTACCAACATGGCGGAGACTTCCTTGAGAAGGAGGTGCAGGTGTTTGTGAGCACGCTTCAGCGGAGGTGTGTTGGGAGGGGTGTTGATAATTTCGAGGGAATGTCCAAATTGAATTATCTGTAGTACCCACCGATCCGTAGTGATTTTTCGCCAATTGGGGAGGAAGTGGGTCGGTTTTCCTCCAATTTGAAAGGATTGAGACGGTGGTGGGACTGGCTGGAGTAAATGGTCACTGGCGGCCGCCAGCGCCCTTCTTGGCGGATTTGCCTCTGAAGGATGACCTCCCATAGGACGACTGTCGGTTCTGTTGTTTGTGCTGGGGCTGGTTCCTGTTGCCGTAGGAGTAGGACGACCTATTTTGGTAGGAACCTCTGTAGGAATACTGGCCTCTGGAGCGGCCACCCCGAAAGGACTGGTTCCGGGACTGGAGGGAGCCCAGCGCCCTTGCCGTGTCGGTATCCTTCTTAATGGCCTGGAGTGCTTCGTCTATCTTTTCCCCAAAAAGAAACTGTCCATCGAATGGCATGTCCAGCACCTTAGATTGGACCTCTTGTCGAAAGGACGTTGCCTTGAGCCAGCCCTGGCGTCGGAGCACGGCAGCCCCGGCCAACTGGCGGAATCCAGTCATGGCTGCGTCGATGGCGCAGTCGATGATCTCTGCCGCTGAGTGTTGTCCTTCCGCTAGGAGAGCTTTCACCTCTTCCTGGACCGTGGCTGGCAGGTCTTGCAGGTAGGGGGCAATGTCTTCCCATAGCTGGCGGTTGTAGCGGCCTAGCAGGGCGATGGAATTTGCCACCTTGATGGTCATGGCGGACGTGGTAGAGAACCGCTTGCCAATGGTGTCCAATTTTCTGCCTTCCTTGTCCGGGGGTGCGGACAGTGGCGAGGATGGGTTGCGGGATTGTTTTTGGGCCGCCTGAGTCACTACCGAATCCGGTTTGGGGTGGCCGGTAAGGCAGGCCGGCGCGGTAAGCGGGGCCTTATATTTTTTGTCCAGGCGCGGAACCACCGTAGGCACTGAGGCAGGCGTAAGCATCAACTTCTTGCCTTGTTCCCACAGAAAGTCTATAACAGGAATAGACTTGGCCGACTTCTGGCTGTGCTCCTTGAAATCATGAAGGAAGCATTCCGTTTCCGTGGATTCCACCGCCATGTGAACCCTCTTAGCCGCCCTGTCCACTAGCCTGTGGAACCCCCCAACGTCCGTCGCTTCCGTTTGGCGCGGCTGTGGGGATGCCGGGGTTGACGAATGCTGGGATGACGCAGCATCGGCGTCGTCGTTTCTCTGGTCCGAGTCGACGTCTTGCACTTCACCTTCCTCCAAGTCCGCTTCCTCCTCCTCATCCTCAGAGGAGTCCTCTACCTGAGGCTGGGGCCGAGCACGAGGTTGGGGTTGGTTCCGAGGCCGGGCCTGGAGAGCGGAAGGACGCGAGGCAGACGGCTGCGCCTGGGTGACCGGTGCCTGGGTTCCGCTGTCGGCATCCGGGAATCTTTGCTTATAGTCCTGCACTAGGCAGCGCAAATCGTTGACCAGGGATACGGGCAAACAGATCATCGGGGTGGTTTCCGTGCGGACACTCGAGTGTACGGAACGTTCCTGATACATGACTTCCTCCTGGTCCTCGTGAATGTCCGATAGGGAGGTGGCCGGATCGGGCTGGTTCTCCTCCTCGGAATCCTCACTCTGCAGAGCTACCTGCTCCTGATCGGGTGGCAACCCCTTCGCTGGGGGAACCGAGGAAGGTGGAATCGAGTGAATGGAGACCTCGACCAATCTGGATTCCTTCCAAGATGGCGCCGGGGTCCCTTCCGACGACGTGCGTGAAGATGGCACGCCCGCCGCCTGGGTTGGCGACTTGAACGAGTCCGATATCGTCGTTGGCACTAAAGTCTTCGGGGACAATTCAACCGTCGACTTACTGGTGGTAGAGCCTTCAACTTGAGATTTTTTCGGTGAAGGCAGACTTTTTGAACTTGACTGTGACTGTTTAGGTGACGATTTTCCGGTTTGAGATTTCTTCGGCGAAGGCGGACCCTTCGAACTTGACTTAGACCGCTTGGGCGACGATGACTCAGGGGACACCGTCGATGGTCCTGTTTTCGTCTTGGACGAAGACTTCAGAGGAATGGTAGAGGAGACGGGTGCGCCTGAGGACGCAGTGGTGGTCGTTGTGGCCGTCGCGGAGGGCGATGAGGCCGTAGTGGTCGACACGGTGGTCGAGACCGAGGTGGTCCGCTTAGTAGATGGAGCGGGTTTCTTGAACCTCTGGTCGTCTCGAACAGACACTGAGGAGGTGGTGGAACGTGCCTCCGAAGGCTTCCTGTGCGCCTTCTTGGGAGGAGTGTCTGTCTCTCCAGGGGACTGCTCCCTGGGTCTCTTCTTGGAGACTTTTGAGGACACGGAGACACTACCCTCGGAAGATTCCAGAGTGTCTCGGTCCTTAAGCCTGTCGAGCCATTCGAGAAGGCGAGCCTCTCTTTCCTTTACAGTCTTCTTTGGGAAGGCTCTACACACCCTACACTTGTCAGAGACGTGGTCAGGGTACAGGCAATACAAGCACAGATCGTGCTTATCCTCCGCTTGAATCCGCTTCTTGCCGCAGGAGGAACAGGCCCTGAGAAGGGCTTTCTTTTGCGAGTCTGCCATGGATGAAGCCTTTTTATGGGATTCCGACATGGGAGACGGCAGTCGAAGATAGGATAATTATTCCTTTGAACAAAGGGATCTTCCAGAGAAGTTTGAGACTTCGAAGCAAAAAAACCTGAAGAGCTCAGGTTGGAGGCTCCCTAGCACAACGTGCGGTAGAAAATCTGAGGGACGGAGGCTCCTCCCGGGAAGGTTCTAGAGGGAGGTCGGAGCTGATTGGCTAACGATGAGAGTTCGGTCCTTTTTACATAAGGACGTGGAAAGGCCCCAAAGGGGAAGCCCTTCGGCCTATGTTCTCTATGTATGTCCTTAGGACATCACTTTTTTATGTACCGGAGGCTCCCGTCTCGGCGACGGGGAATGATTCAGGCATGTGAATCTATGAAAGACACCCAAATACTGGATAAGCAATACATAAACGGATGGGGTCCCCTACGGAGTTGAGGGAGTTGGAGAAAGCCCGGCTCCAGCTTAAGCGCCTTGACTTGTATAGGGTGAAATTCGCTATGGTACGCCTTAAACATACATTTTACCTAGAAAGCAATCGCTGCGGTCATATGCTGGTCCATCGTCTTTGTAGCAAAACCCACACCAGCTCGGTAAAGAGGATCCGCACTATTCCCACCACAGAAACCATCAAAGATGAGGGAATTGATACGGCATTTCAGGCCTTCAAAGCTTTTCTTTATGTTACGGTGGATAGCCCCGGTGGAGACCCCTCAGATTATCTCCACAATATTGCGTTTACGTCTCTCGCTGATGTAGAGGCTTCGGACCAGAATCTGCCTATTTGCATTAAAGAAGTGATATCGGCCATAGTGTGCCTAAAGCCACTAAAGTCTCCTGGGCCCGGCGGCTTTAGCTCTCAATTCTATAGGACTTTTTGTCAGGGAATAGTCCCCTTGCTCACTCAGTTATATCATTCCTTTCCTGAATTGGGCTCCATTACCAACACTATGCTGGAAGTCATTATTTCAGCAATCCCCAAACCCAGTAAAGTCCCTACCCTCTGTGGGTCTTATCGACCTCTCTCTTAAATGTGGACATGAAAATATTCACTAGTGTACTTGCTCATCGTCTTAAGCCATTAATGCACATACTGATAGACTGGGACCAATCCCGGATTATACCTGCCTGCCAATGTGATGACAACACCAAGCACCTACTCCCCCTCATTGATACGATGCACAAGTCATGCAAGAAGGCTTTTTCTCTATCTATCGATGCTGAAAAGGCATTTGATCACATACATTGGCCATACCTCTTGGAAACGCTGAAGACATTCAGCATTGGCGAAAGATTTTGCAACTGGGTGCAGAGCATCTATAGTGCTCCCCACACCTCGGTCAGGGTTAATGGTGTATCATACCCTCCATTCCTCATCCAGAAGTGTACGCGTCAGGGCTGCCGCTTGTCCCTGCTTTTGTTCGCTCTATACATGGAGCCCCTAGGGCAATGGTTGAGAGACAACCTGGCCATCACTGAGATTCCTTTTGGGATGACAAGCATTTGATTAGCTTATATGCTGATGACATCATTCTATACATCACAGAGCCCATGGCCTTGCTTTCAGCCCTAGTCACTGAACTTCAGGCCTTTAAGATGGTCGTGGGATTTAAGGCAAACATGCAAAAGTCCCAGATCCTGAACCTCTCTGTTACACCTACACACAAGGCCACTCTGCGCTCCCAATTTCGCTTTGAATGGGAAGCCCAAGCCATTCCATATCTAGGTATTTTATCTACCGGGACTATCCCTAATACAGTGGCCACTAACCTGTCGACTTAGATCTGCCTTCGCCTCTCATGATTAGGACAAATTGCGATGGTTAGGATGACTATTCTCCCATGTATCTTATATTTATTCAGACTTTACCCCTGTCCTCACTTCCAAACGCTATCTGCTCCCTTCAATTCGACATAAGAAACCCCGTCTTCATAAAGACCTTATGTACCACTCGAAATAAGAAAAAGGCAGTTACCCAGCTATTTCGCTATTATCAAACCACCCAACTCAGATTTTTAGTGGAATGGAACCGCGAACTCTCTGAGAAGCACTAGTACATTATGGATCAGGCAGTTGCAGGAACTAACATATGGAAGGAAGTTTAGCTTCCCCATAAAGACAGATCCTGGGACCTCTACTCTTCCCTGGAGACAAGCACTACACTCAAAGTGTGGGACTCTGTTGCGGTTAAAGCAGGCCTGACCAACTTTCCTTCTCCGATTACCCTTATCGTTGCTTATCCCGATTTTACTACTGGAATGCAAACAGAGCAGTTCTGACACTGGATTGACAGGTGCTGCAAATGCATTAGTTGACTTTTTGACACATACAGGCTCATACCTTTTAACCAACTCCAAACTGATTACTCCTTAACTGACTTAGACCGCGTCTCATATCTAAAGTGGGTTAAAGGTGCTGAGATGCGACAGGGTGTTGGATGACTGATGACCCCCTTTGAGAAGTGGATGCTTCTGAAGGTGGTTGACAGACATCTTATAACAGAGCTTTACGCCTTATTGAAATGTGAGACATCACAGATTACATCCAGGAGGCAGCTTAGATGGGATACCAAATTGGGCAGATCTCTTTCTACTAAGTAATGGGAAGCTATATTCTATAGGGTACATCACACAACTCATAACATGGCCAATACTGAAACTGCATATAAAGTTGCTTCCTACTGGTATCTCACTCCAATGAGATTCCAGTAGTGGAACGCTGGATGCCCGGAGGATTGTTGGCGGGGTGTGGAGTCACCGGGACCCTTCTCCATCTCTCATGCCACTGCTTGAAGCTCACTTGATACTGGAACTAGGTTTTAGAAGATATTGATTCTGCTTTCAACACTTCAATCCCGAGGTTCCCAGCTTATGCCATTTTGGGACTTTCGAACTCCCCGACTTATCCATTGCGTACTAAAGGGCGGCAAATCGCTCTCGTATTGGGTGCAGCCCAACAGGTTATTCTCTCTTTCTGGGGCATGGACAGGACTCCAGACCACATCTCCTGGTTGCATAAATTGTGGTTTATCCTGGGGATAGAAAAGCTCTCCTTAGCAACAATCCTAGGCCACTCCTCCTACTTACACTATGTGGGCCCCCTTTATGCAAAGTCTTTCTTCTGAATTTTGGGAGTTAAACTGCCTGGTCAATTTATGGCTATTACGACTGATCCAGAATGCAGCCCCAACCCAAGGCCAAGACTAATCCTTGCAGTTCCTGCACCTGTTATAACCACATCTACCTAGCTTTGTGCCGGTATAATTGATCGTTCAGTCACTACACTGAAGGAGAATTGGAAGGGAAGGGGTTGTTACTTTCATGCTGGTTTGGTTTGTTTTTAAATGCCTCAATCTCGCTGCCGGCCCCAGGATTCAAGGCGAAAGTTGTGTCATACACTCAGGCTATTTATATCTGAGCGAGGCTTGCCCTCTGGGGTTGTAGGAGACATGTTGTGTATTCACTTGAAAAGGCAGTATTAATAAACAGAATTGTTTCATTTAAAACAGTCATGTAATAGTATTACACATATTACGTAAGTTAAGATGCAATCAGTTTAAATTATGCATTCTATGCATTAAGTAAAATCAAAATAATCCAAATCAACAAAGAAAAAGTGCTGATTTTTGAATGCTGTTAATCTTTCTCTGGCATTTGGTAAAGGATTTTAACTATTCTGAGTATGACAGACAAAGAAAAAATTAAGACAAGATGGCGGCAGACATGCACTAGGTTTGAGAGTGGAAGATGTTGACATAGGCTGTTATAAAGCTCTGGACATTGAACACAATTCTATCAAACACAGATATTTCTTGCCTTTTCTTACAAAGTAAGTTTCAAACCTTTTCTGATCATTCATTATAGAAGTAACCATCTATGTGCGGTTGTTTAAAGTTCTGGTACACCACCTGTTCTCAGGTGTGTTAATTTCATTGATACGAGATGTGTCAGGAGTTTTAGTGCACATAAAACGAAATGAGATACATGTTTTTTAAACTTACTTGATGAACCATATTATAAATGTTTTACATTGTGCTGATTTCCCAATCAGATACTCTTTGCCGCTAATATATGTTTAACTATTTTAGAAACAAACATTTCTTTACTGAGGCTGTCGTTCATTTTATGAACTGTATTCAGCTACAGAAATAGGAAGTGACATCAGAGGAAGCACACATTGCAGCCTATAGATTAATACCAAAAGCAGAGGGACGGTGTAGGGCGTAGCATTGTCTTTTATTTTCCACCAACAAGATCCCATCCGTGGGGAACTCCTCATCCTACAGACACCCCAAAGAAAACCTATGAGAGTTCATTCCTAGTAACATTTACATGGTCAGGTACCCTTTTGAACACCACTTCTCAGCTTAGCAGACATTCTGACATTTTACTTTGCTCATCACTAAAATCTATACATTGGAATAACTAGCCTACTAAGATTGGCATGTGCATTTTAAAAATTGATTGATAAACTCATTGTAGGCGCCTCTCAACCGCGCAATCACTCTGATTTGGTCTACCTTTTCTCATGCCAAGATTACATTAGCATCATATCTAGTACATTTCTTGGTACCACACCATTAACTCTGACCAGTGATACTACAAGGCAATTTTTCCCTACTTGAAGACACATTGGCGTATGCATTATCCACCAATCACGCTAAGCTCTGCCAGCAGAAACTGTGTCTATGCTCCAACTTACCACGCCATGTTTCATCGTCAGATCAGAGGGAATTCAGGGAAAGTGGCAAATTTGTCCCTATTAACGGACTTATAACATCTTTTGCAGTATCACTGATGTCTTTGCTTTTTCTCCTAATCTTAACCTTACTACTGATTCACAGTAATATTTCAATTTCATTCCCTTAGCTCAATTTCTGGGGCTGTGTCTGAAGGAATCCGAAGGTGAAGCAGGGTGCAAGTTAGAGCTGCAGAAAAATCAACAGGTAAATAAACATGCATGAAGGCCATGCTAAAAAAATGGACCCTTTTTTTCAGCATTCAAGCCGAATTTATAATCCTTCCCTCCTTTTATGTAAAATGTCGGATACTTAAATAACATTTGTCTAAGTGCCTGGAACAAAGTAACTACCTTGTGAAATTTTGTTATGTGGTTTTTGCAAGTAGGGATTTCTTTCCTCATTATGTCACACATCTATATAACATACATGACGATTCCTTTTTATAAAATATAGAGCCTTATTTATTTCCTGTATTAACTATCTCTTAGGACATATGCCTATAGGGTCTAACAATAATTGAGACCAGGTATACTATCAGTCTGTTTGCAAAAAGTACTTGCAAATTGCCTATCAACTTTTTACAAACAGGCTCTGATTTTTAGAAGTGACCTAAATACTAATAGGTTGCATCACATAACCACCATTTGCAGGGGGTCGCAGAACAAATTGCCTAATGAATATTAATTAAGCATGTTGCAACTTGAGGTCCCCTGTTATTGGTTACAAACAAAAGGATGGTGGACTGCAAGGGGCAGCAGCCAACCATCCTTATGTTTCCATAA